>NW_009914653.1:0-228 GCF_000696875.1 Nestor notabilis
CTTGTTCAGCCTGGAGAAGAGAAGTCTCCAGAGACACCTTGTAGCAGTCTGCCAGTACTTAAAAGGGGCCTACAATAAATCTGGACATGAACTTTTTACAATGGTGTGAAGCAGCAGGACAAGGAGGAATGGCTTTAAATTGAAAAAGAGAAGATTTAGGTTAGATATTAGGAAGAAGTTCTTTACTGAGGACACTAGAACTGGTTGACCAGAGAAATTGTGAATAAC
>NW_009914653.1:306-533 GCF_000696875.1 Nestor notabilis
AGTCGTAACTAGATGATCTTTAAGGCCTTTTCCAACCCAAACCATTCTATGATTCATGATTCTATGATTCTCTGGAGTTACATCCAGGATAACATTGTTTTTATTCATTGTAAATTAGGTGTTTTGACTTTATCTATAGTGCTAAGAAGCCATAAAGCACTAAGGATGTCCTGACACTCTAATGACTTACAGAGACTCAGAGATGTGTGCAAGGCTACAGGGATATG
>NW_009914654.1:0-3192 GCF_000696875.1 Nestor notabilis
ACAAGGATGCTGGAGAGGGACCTTCATCAGATTGCGATTGTGCTTTTATTCCCATCAAGGAAAGCAGGCACTTCTGCATCCATTTTTCCTTTTTTCTCCAAGTATTTCAGTTCTTGTGAGTTTATGTGGCCCCGAATATGTTTAACCATGTGTGCTGTTATGAAGTTCTACTTTACAGAAAGAGCTGTTGGGCAAAACTGCAGCAGATGCACAAATAATTACTATTAGTATACAAGGTGGGTTATTTCTGGCTGCTCTAGAGGAAGATACAAGATTTCATTAACCTTACCTTAGAAAGCTCTGAGTATTAAATATATTCTCATTTCATCCCTAATACACTTTTCTGCCATTAGAACAGTTGTGTGGGTTTATTGTCTCTTTGTATTTGATGAAGACCAAAAAAAACAGGTACACAGCAAATTTATAATTGACAGAACATTTCTAATAAGATGAATAATTAATCTGGAGAATTCTCTGCCTTGGAATGCTGAAATCAAAGTGATACAGATTTTATAAACCTTTTCTATCTGTTTTAGACAAAAAGTGGTAGAAACTTCCTGTCTGCATGAAGTTTAGCACTAACCTGGAGGTTGAGATAAATTTCACCTCCAACTGGACTGTTCCATAAATGTCCATTTTGCAGTTTTCAAACCTCTTTCATGGGTCAACTCTTACAGATAAGAGTAACTGCTTAGATGGACTGCTGTTCCATGGTAGTATTTTAATCCCTATATTCAACGGATTTAGGAATGCAAAAGCCCTCGTGAAAGTGGGATCGCTGTAAATTCGCTGTAAATTTGCTTACGAAAACCATTTCTCATCCTTTAGCTTCCTGCCCTATTGATTCATTTCTACCAGAGCACTAAAGAACAGCTTCGTAAACATAATGAAACATCTTCCATTTCTAAACAGACACTTTATCCTTGACACATTTAGGAATGGAGGCAGTCTATGAGACTCCTGATAAAGGACATCACCTCCAGGGAGTGCAGGTCGAACAAACGTATCACACGGGGCTGATGATCCCATTTGTCTTCTACTGAAGACGTAACTACATGAAATAGTTCATGAGCATCCTATTAAATAGAGGCACAAGACTTAGAGGAAGCAAAACCAGAAGACATCAAAACATACACTGGAGTACTGACACACAAACAACTGTGTCACTGTAGTAGGAAATTAAAGGAAAAATTACTGCTCAGAGCCCACCTACTACACTGAAAATCTTGGATGTTACACGTAAGTAAATTTGGAAATGCCAGTGGAGTTCATCCCTTGAAGCAGTGACACAGACCCATTATCTGCAGCAAGGTTAGGGCTCTGTCTGTTAAACTTTAATGTTACTGCCTGCATTGTACCAAATCTGGAGGTATTTAAGTATGAGGTCCTGAATCAGCCAGGGTTTCTGTGGGCAAATGTGTAAGCAAACTGCAAACACCATTTATCAATCACGTGGTTGTTTTCCTTCACTTTTTAAAGCAAACTTCACCACAGCAAAGATGCAGATTTGACACTCAGGGCTTTTAGCAGTATAACTTCAATTTTCTTTTAGTCCATCTCTGAGCACTGAAGTGGGTATCAGGCAGTCTAACATGAGTTGTGTACTCCCCTGCTCTTCGAATGATGAGATCTGCCACCTGTACATTCTTACAGCTTCTAGCAGGCAGCTTGCATCCAGGACATCATCTTCTGCTGCCTCTTGACAGGATAAAGCTGGAGACAGTGCACTTAAAAATGTCAGCAGGAGCCACAAAGAACAGTCACAACACAACCTGTTTAATATAGATCATTAGCTACGTACACATCATATAATTGATGACAGGAGAGTTATTCTTAAGATAGGTAGGCAATGACCATCAAACTAATGTGATTAATTACCATTCCCATCTGGCTCAGGCTGACTGACCTCGTACATTCTCCTCAGCTAACACCTATGCAAAGTGAACAGTTTCTCAACTGTAATATAAATACTAATAATAGAAACAATGTCCAGAAAGACAAATTTTTACTGGTGGATTAGGTAAAAAATGGTACTTTACATGGCACAGAAACCTTTACACGCCCCATCATCTTTCCAGCAGTTAAATGTACACACTTAAGTGGCACCATATAGTATGAACAACATCCTGAGTCAGGAATGCTTCCAATGGAAGATTAATACAAAGCCCTGTGAGGAAAGCAGGGTGAGCCAACTGGTTCCTTAAACATTTTGGGTGCTAAAATAGGAGATGACTGATCCAGGAATTCAGCACAGGGACAAGTCTGACACAGGCTACCAAATGGGGCTTGAAGGCTTTAATGTTTTTATCCAAGATCATACAAAGCATCTCATTTAATAGTCCATATTTTTGGTAAAATAGCAAGCTTGGAAAAAAATGCTTGAATTCTGTAATAATGCATTATTTTATAGAGAATTCCGAGTGCCCATCTAACTGTGATAATATTTTCCTATTTAATTATGCCGAGACGATATTCATACTGCTTTAACCATTAATACTCTGTGAAGAGCAAACACATGAAATACTGTGGCACTGGGTTCCATAACCCATTTTCAGCACCCCTGTTGCCCTCTACCTCAATTTATTCAGCCTGCTGGCAAACAGCTTCTCCAGAGCCACGTGCACGATCCTGTGGTGGCTGCTTCTCCCTTGAATTCAATATTTAAATTAAAATCAAATTAAAAACAGAATGCAAGGCCTCAGGAGCTGCCTTTCTTTGGGAAAGGAGGTGAGGAACTGTAACATTTATGCTAAATATTTCCATCTTAGTTTATCACAACATGGAAAACATTGAAGTACCTCTTAGGAGATGCTGCAATGTGACTGACAGGTATTGGTGCTCAGTGGACTGGCTCTGCTCTGTTTTGTACTGCGCTGTGAATTCCTCCAGCCACTTGATGAAAGATGCAGGACGATAAGCCTTGCAGCAAGATGTTCATGAAACACGTGCTTCTTGAGTTCAGAAGGCCAGGTACAAGCTCTACGAACAGAAGTGAGGAGTTAACACCCTAAAGAATAGGGAACCCTGGCTATTTTTCAGTAGCAAGTGTTGTGTTAGGGATTAAAATTACATTAAAATGAAATTATCTCAGTTTATTTAATACTTGTACCCAAGGAAACTAGAAGACCCTGGTGTGTATGACAGCACGCTGGAACGTGTCATCCAGCAGCTCCACGTCCCTCTTGTGCTGCT
>NW_009914655.1:0-11033 GCF_000696875.1 Nestor notabilis
AACGTGGTCGATTCTTTCTCTGACCCCTGCTCAAGATGAGGCCCGTACTGGCGTCCGGTTCCCCCTCCCCCGGTGGGGATGACGGGTTTGACCTTGGGGTGCGTCTTCCCGTCTGGGGCAGCCCAGGACATGCCAGAGGCTGGGGGGGGGACCGCGCACGGCAAGAGGAGCCCCTTCCTTTTCTAGACGTTTCTTTTGCCTTGCGATAAAAGGCACGAATAGAGGCCTCACCCATGCACATCAGCACTCTGACTCAAAAGGTAGTAGTTGCATCCAGGTATAAAAGCTGCCAGGCACACAGAGAGCATTTCCCAAGCTTTAACGTTGCGGTTTTGCTGCTTCTTTGTAGGGTAACAAATTGTCAGTGCATTATGTACCCAGTTGAGTACTGACATGTGTTTAAGCAATAAGTCACAGTTGCAACTCAGCTCTTTCCATAACCAAGCAATGAAAATTACTTGTACTGATCTCTCTGTACTGATACATAATAAACTTGCAGAATGATCAAACTTTCTATGTCTAGTCCCTTTTTTAAAACCAAAGTATTTGCATAACCTGATTTTTAAGAGTAATGTTAACGCCAGTAACATGCTTAACAGTGTCTTTGCTGTGTCTGATTACAGTTGGTTTGTTCTTGCTGATCTGTCCTTTGTGAACACCAAAGGCCCCAAGAGGAATTGTTCCTGTTGAGAGTACACCTGTTTAAAGATGGGATGATCTTAGTTTGGAAGAGCAGCTTCAGATGGAGTTGACTTTTTTTTGTTGTAGGAATCAATTTGTTCAGGGGCTGTAATGAATGTTGCATCCCTTAAATGAGAGTAGTGGAAAGGCACTTATTTGCTGCTCTTGTTCACTCTTGCTATTGTGTCATTAGAAATACTGCAACTATCCAGTTCTAAAGCAGCAATGCTTCTGAGTGTCTCAGTATCAGAGGCACTGTACAAATTCTTGATACATATAATGCAGTAGTAACAAACAGCTCTGTTAATCTCAATTTTTTCAATTGCTAGTTCTGAGAGATGAAGCAGAGAAACCACCGAAATCCACTGCTGCTCTAGAAGACTATTTCTAGCTGTAGATGGTAGATAGTTCAGCAGTATTTGGGAAAATAGAAAGCTCTAGTGTATGTGTGATGCTCTGAACAGATGTGAAGCAGAGTACAGTTGGTATGTTTCAGGAAATATGTAAATAAAGTACATGTAACTAGTGTGTGTGTCCAGTTATCTTTTTAAACTGTCCTAATTACTCTGCAGTTTTCACTCATCTTGAATCACAGTATTCTCATCTGTAATGCTACTTCTGCTCTCAACTTGTATGATGATGAGCTTGCGTCTTAAGCATTTATGAAACATTCTGGTATAGATACTTTAAATACAAAAAGTAAAATTGAATTTAAAAGGCAACAGTTTTTGGAGTGTTCCTACACTGTTGCATGTCTATAATGTAGCATCTGTTGGTTACTTGGCTTTGCAGGTGTTGGCTCTAAGGTGGTGATTTCCAGAACACTCTTCAGTGTCTGCAGTTGATTTTGGCTGAGCATAAGCTCCTATGAAACCTTGTTATGTGGCTGTCTGTTCTCAAACAGCTAGTGTTTCCTTCTGTGTCAGTGATTGTAAGTAACAGCTACTAAGAGACCACTTTATCCATATAGAATAATATTCAAACAATCTCCTTGCACTCCAGAGACATTAGATTTCCTTCAACAGGAAATCAGTGTTCTAACTCAGATATCTATTATCAATGCAGGATATCTTGATTTGAAGAGTTTCTTTTTTTAAAAAATATAAAAATCTCTGAAGATAACAGCTGATGATTTTTAAAGGTGCTATGTGACAGTAGTGTGCTTTCAATGGAAACAGAAATGTGAATTATTAATTTCAGTTTTAGGTGTTTATCACCACACTTCTACAGAACGCAATAAAGCTACAGCCTGATAGTTACTCCTAAAACATAAAGTAACAAAGACTGTTCTAGCAAAAGCATATTTACATGACTTTTGAGACTGCCACCAAAGGAAGAAAAAGTGTGACAGGACTGCCATTTCAGCTGTAAGCTCAAACCTGGAGTAACATGGATTTTTCAGTCCTATCAGTTCTAAAAAAAAAAAAAAAAAAAAGCCAGATGCAGCATGAGTTGCAGCTTAATAATACAATTTTTTTATTGCTGTTAAACTTTTTTCTTGGAAGAATTCTGGTATTTTAGCTTACAGTGTGTAGACAGGAGAGGCAAATGAAACAGATAAAATTATTTTAATAGAGAATAAAATTGTATGTAAATGTGCCTGTACAAAATGACATTCTTCCAAGGGGTGTGGCATTGTCGTTGCATTAAATGCTTCTCCAGGATTCCAACTGTTTGAAATAACCCTACACAGTCGGTACAAAATTGCTTCTCAACACTGGGAAAGATAATGCTCTTAGTGTAAGTGTTAAAGGTTCTCAGTTGAGAATGCAGCATTGAGTACTTTTGGGTTTAGATCATTCCAGAAATAAACATCTTAAATGTATGAACCTCTAGTCTTTCAGACAATATTAATCCTGATATGTAGTGCTCAGGACCTCTGTTAATTTGTGTTGCTTTTCTAGTATAGCTGGTAGAGAGTCATTTACACTTTAAAATTGGTAAGATGAATTATGTGAGAGGTATCATTTTAAAATTAATCATACTTCTCTGTGTGAAATAAATTCAAATCTTAGAAGGATCTAAAGTTTTTAAGCAAAATAGGATGAGATTTTAGTTTAATATATGGGCTTTATCTGTGCATATAAATGGACTTAAAAGTTTGGGATGTTCCATATTTTCAGTATTGTGTCACCAAGTTCTCCTTCACATCAGTGTCTCATTTTTGGTTAATGAAGTATTCACGTGTAGGAGAGGGGAATGAGATGTCTTTAATGTAAAGAATATCCTTCCCTGCTGTGAGATTACTTCCTTATTGTGGTTTTATGCGGTAAATCTAGCTATGAACTTCCAGTGCTTGGTATTAAATACTGAACCCACATTGTGCAAGAAACCGATCTGCTTTAAATTCATTAGTCTGCTTTCTATTTGTTCAAAAATTATGTCTGTATAACTTTATATCAGGAGACTCTAAGTCATTAAACCTGACTTTATACTGGCTTGAGTACAGTCATTTTTGCAGCAGCTTGCTAAGAACTGGCTCTAGCTGTGACTCATGCTCTGGCTAGCAAAACACAAGTATAATCACATATCTTCAGTTGACCTGGGTCGAATTCTACCAGGTAATCCAACAGCGCATCATTGATCTGCTGTCCATTGTGGAACCTTCACTTTGGTGTGTTTTCTGTATGTAAGTAACTCAGTTTGGTATGATCTATGTGGGAACACACACATGGAATTAATTTCTGAGCCGATACAGGACTGTCATGCTCATCAGCATGTGTAGTTAATTCCAGGTTGTAGTAGGGATTCCTTTTATATACTCCCATTTTTCTCTCAGTGAACTCTGAAAGAATGGGCATAAAGCAGAGGAGGAGATACCTGAAAGTATTATAGAAATAAATGATTTGGACTTTATTCTGGTTACAAAAAGCGGACTGTCAGTCTGATGAAAACTGCCTGTGTGTTAAATTGCATCATCTGGCTCAGGACAGAAAATAACTGCAAATTTAGGGTGTGTGAGAGAGGTTTGTTTGCATAAGGAAATTATGTAGAGTAACACCTGAGTAAATAAATACTATTTTGAAGTCATACTACAGATGGCTTTTCATCTTTAACTGCTTCTGTTTTTTCTTAGAGCCATTATAAAAAAGTGTGTCTATATCTAAAACATAAAAGACATTAAAAATGTAGATTATAGCAGTCCCAAGATCTTTTCTATTATGGAAAGGCTGTAGGTAGAATGGAGCATAGGAAGAAAAAAACTTCCTTCAGCATTTCAGGTTTTCTTTTTCTATACATCTTATCCACATGTGAAGAGAAACATGTCTGTCTGTGTCTAATTTGCTCATGTATTGGAAATAGATAAACCAGTAGATAGCTCCATAAAGGTCACCTGCTATTCTTTGAATCTAGTTTCTTGTAGTATACACCAGAGAGGTAGATAAGATTTTTACCTATATCTACACAGAGCATCATCAATTTTTAGCTAGGATAGGAATAACTTGCCATGGACTTGAGTTGATGGTAGTTGCTGATTCTCCAAGATACATCAGTAACTTCTGATACATCTTAAAGCTACTAAAGACCTCCCAAGGATGTTGAATTAGCTTCTCTGTTCATGTTTCCTCTTTAAGGAACAGTTTCAAGGTAAGTTTAAGTCAGTCTTGGGAATTAAATGACACAGCAGTCTAGTAGTGATCTGGAATAGTCAATTAAGTCTTAATCTTATCTCTTGGATACTTTAATGTTTTGGTTAAGAAGTTAGCATTCTTTTTCCACATATTAACAACTGTTCTTCAGTTTGTCCTGAGGTGGCTTTTCCCCTGTGCTTCATGTGAATGAATCTTAAGTATTTCTGGCTATTTCTCAATCTTGCTGTGTCAGGTTAAGTTTTGTTAGTCTGGTGTTTATTGAGAGTTGTAACAAACCTAGCCTAAGCTGATGCAACAGCAAAGCCTTAACTGACTCGTCTAAATACAGAATGAAGATGCTTCCAAAAGTTACTCTGCATTTTAAAGATTGTACTGTAGATGTACTTTTAATACTAAACGTTGAGTAAAGACCAGACAAGATTACCAGAGTTGATGCTAGACTTTACAAAATCTCCCTCTGTTAATGTGACCTTCAGATATAGGTGGGTCGTCATAGAGACTGTTGAGGAGGGACTGTTGGGAGGACATTGATTGGAAGTTGTGAAGAAGGTGGTTGGGATGTTATTGGAGTTGATTGCTGGGCATTTCACCCACTGTAGATTATCTGGAATTGTATTGGGCCAGGCAGAGCAGTGTCCAGGAACGGGCTCCTGAGCTATGGGGAAAAGGCATTTGGAGATAAAACTAATTGACTTAGAATGTTTTAAGAACAAAACCTAAATTTGAAAGTAAAGTCTGCAGTGTAACAGTTGTAATTCATGTAAGTTATGTTTCAGACTTGGAAAGATTGGTTGGTTCACTGGCTACATCAGTCTCAGAATAGTGTAAATATTTATGACTTGATTATTTGTAGAATGTATTTGGTTGTGAACATTCTGATGCCTGTCAAGCCGTGGAAATTCGTGCATTTTAAAAGAAATAGTTAATGATTTTAGCAGTGTCTGAGCAAGAACAAGTTTACTTTTACACCAAAGTACGTATCTTCTAATACGTGGTTTCTTCTAATGCAGTTAATACAGTATTCTTAAAACAATGTAGTTTCATTTTTTGTCCTAATTCCTGTGAGTTTAATGACGTTTGTAAATTCGCAAAAGCAGAACAACTAAGTGACTATAGGTCTAGTAGTTTTTACTCCCTAAATTAGCATGTCAAGTGAAATAGGCCTAAATACAGTTTTAGAAGTATTATCCTTCTTTTATCTTAGCTTTTTGTAGTAGGAATCCATAGTTGATCATGGCTCTTCTCAATTTCGCAATCTGTTTTTATGCAGGTTTTTTCATGTTCTATCTCTGAAATTTGTCTGCAGCCACCAGTTATTAGAAATGATGATACCTTTTGTGTTACACTGTGTAATTGCTCACTGACTGAAAGATACTACGAAAGACTAATTCCATTTGTACTATGCAAAGCTTAATCATAGTGACAGCAGCGCTTCCATCTTTGGTGTCAAAAGAAAGCAAGCAGCAGGGAAAAGAAATGCAAGAACTCCATCAGTTTCCAGTGCCTGTGCTGTGTTCCAGATTCATAAAACTGGTATTCTAGGTACATTTAAATTCATTGCTAAGTGTGTAGTCTACAAAATTATAGCAGACTTGTTAAAAAAACCTGAGTCTTCCTTCTGCGAGTGCTTCTCCATCACGCAAGGCTGAATCACTTCTATTCAGTGAATGTGCTTTGAAGTGGCTTCTAAATACACGTTCTGTTACAACAGAACTGTGGGGTTCTCACTCTTAAGCCTTGACTGCAGGAAGAGTCTTAAACTTTTGTTACAAGTTGACTCCCGTCTAGAAGGAATTTTGGGATCTAGAAGAAATTTAGAATCCTGTATTTCATGGTGGAAGTACTGGAGGAAGTTTGCATGTTCTTCTTTAAGACAAACCCTTTGAATTTTCTTTTTGTCTGTGTTTTCAGGTGACTGAGTTGAATGAGCCTCTCTCAAATGAGGATAGAAACCTGCTGTCTGTAGCCTACAAGAATGTAGTTGGAGCTAGACGATCTTCCTGGCGTGTCATCAGCAGCATAGAGCAGAAGACTATGGCAGATGGGAATGAGAAGAAACTGGAGAAGGTTAAAGCCTATAGAGAGAAGATAGAAAAGGAGCTCGAGACAGTCTGCAATGATGTTTTGGCTCTCCTAGATAAATACTTGATCAAGAACTGCAATGACTTCCAGTATGAGAGCAAGGTCTTTTATCTGAAAATGAAAGGGGATTACTACCGCTATTTGGCAGAAGTTGCTGCTGGAGAGAAGAAGAACAGTGTTGTGGAAGCCTCAGAAGCTGCCTATAAAGAGGCTTTTGAAATCAGCAAAGAGCACATGCAGCCCACTCACCCAATTAGGCTTGGGCTTGCACTCAATTTCTCGGTCTTCTACTATGAAATCCAGAATGCTCCTGAGCAGGCCTGCCTTTTAGCCAAACAAGCCTTTGATGATGCCATAGCAGAGCTGGACACACTAAATGAGGATTCCTACAAGGACTCCACTCTCATCATGCAGTTACTTCGAGATAACCTCACTCTGTGGACGAGTGATCAGCAAGATGAAGAAGCAGGAGAGGGCAATAATTAAAAAGCTTTCCTCCAATCCCTCTTTCATCCACTTTGCCATCCCATCATCACCAATATTTCCTTGCCACAGTCACACTAAATATCTAGTGCTAAGCATATCTGTATTGTACAGCTGTTCAGATCTGCTGTCCACTATTGAGAAGCAGTTTCAGATGAGCCTCCATAGGTATTGATGGATTGACTGGTTTATTGGCCCTATTCTCTTAGTTGCACTTGAGCAGTGCAGAAAGATGCATAGTAAATGAGATTTCAGTTTGCCTGTTGATAGGAAAATATGGGAAAGAATAATGGAAAGTGATTGAGGATAATTGGATTCCAGGGGGGTTTTCTTCTGTTTGAAATGAGCTGACAGTTCTGTTAAGCAGTACATTTTGTGCATGCAAAATTAGCCACTCCCAATTTTTTTCAGTCAATGAGAGCAGTTAAGCTGATGTGAAATGACAGCCCTGTGCATCAGTTTAAAATAAATTGTTTGAAATGTGAGATTTCAGTAGCAATTTATTTTTTTTTTTGCCTCTAACTTATGTGCACAGTTTCTTTTAATGCAGTGCATCTACCTGAGAGTTTTGATACTTGTAACCTTTTGCAGTTGTTTTGAAGAATCATGAATTTATTTTTTGTAAACTCTTTGGCTGTTTAGTTGTCTGTGTATTCTGACAACACTGTCAATATTAGCCCATGTTAAGATGGATGACTGAGATGCCAGACTTCTAAATTAAATGTTTTGAAATTAAATGAATAAAATAAAATGCTGCTTTGGGGACATTATCTCTATGTAAGCTGTCCTGTCTTTTGTTCAGAGCAGAGATTGAGTTACCAGACACATCACTGGTGGGTTAAAACATATTTAATCGAAAGTTTAATGAGAAGCTGTGTCACATGCTAAAAACCAAACAAAATGGTGTTTGAAAAGAAGGGAAAAAAAACAAACAGAAAACACCCACAAAACCCCAAAACACCCACAGCCATCTAGAATGTGATACTGCTCACCTGTGTTCAAGTGGAGATTCCAAAGGTGGTACGTTGAGTAATTTGCTTGGTACAGAAGTCATGATGCAATTCTGCTCAGGAGCTGAAACATTGCAAAGAACATTACTTGTCATACCAATGTAGAGACTTGTAATTGCTTCTGTCCTCTTAATTTTTAAACTTTTTGAAGTGGTAACCACATCGAATCACATTTACACATGAAAATCCCAATTAATTTCATGTATATCTGCTTCAAACAGAAGCGGTATTTGCTCTTAAAGAATGCCTCTTTCTTTTAGCTAACTTCAGTCTAGTCCCTAAAACCTATGTTGGTTGTTTTGTTTTCTTTTTTTTCCTCTATCCCAGCAGTTAGTGTATTTGTATGTTTATTGGTTCTGTACATACTTCTGTAATAGAATGTCAGGAAAAGTTAGCTGTTACATGTCGCTGCATCCAGACTGCTGCTGGAACCTGAGCTAGCTCAGAGGTCATGTAAGTTCTCATTTATCTAAATCTACTTTGATTTATGTGATAAATATTACTGGTCTGAATACCCACAACAACTAATCATACTTTTTATAGCAGTTCACTGGTTATTTTTAAGTATCTGTAGGATTAGAATTTTTAATGGTAGATTTGGGTATTTATGTATTTTTATCTTTTACTTAATACTAGCTGTATTACAGTAGTAAAGTTGGTGACAATTGGAAGATCAATGCAACATCTGAAAAAGATGAAAATACAGATACTTGATGTTGTACTATTGCATAATCTTGAGGTGCTTGACCTCTGAAAATAGTTTGAAGGGTGTACTTAATAGAAATAACTACTATCTGCCAGCGCCTATTCTGGAAGTCACTTTTTCTTATTTGCTTCTGTTTCATCAAGTAATATACAAGTCCTCGTTTTTCAGTTCCTCTTTTTGCAAGGAAACCTTGCAAGACTTCTCGTCAGTAATATCCCTTTGGGCTTTAGTCTTCTAGATCTTAAGAGCTTCCTTTCCTTCCCCTCAGATCTGCTTACCTGCCTGTGTGGACACAAGGTAGAACTTAGCAATAAGACCGCTTTTTTATGTTGAAACACTCTGGCTGGTTAATAATTAGTATTATTTATTTTATTCCTGTTTATAGAAGTACCACTATCTTTCTGTTAATTCAAAAGCTAAGGAGTCCTTTCTTGTTTTAGGTACTGTCTTGTGCAGACCCTTTGTCACAAATCTATGAGCATTGTGTGGTCTGCAAGTGAGTCAGCAAGTCTCTGACATCTCTGGACTAGGCAGATAAAGAGTAGCTGTTGACCTGGTGCGTAATATCCACAATGGAGACCAAAGGTATTCTGTAGAATGATGCGGTTGCTGGGTGCCTTAATAATGTCTGGTTTTATGAATTATGCAGATCAGGTGGTTGTGGTTAACTGTATTGCCATTAAGCTGTGAAAACTAATCTTCGCTGGGTATTTTAAAGTATGAAATTCTGTTTTGAAATAGCTTTCTGACTATAGTCTGCTGGAAGGGTGGATTCCCTTTTCCCAAGCAGTATAAAGTTCAGTGGATAAATCTGTTATAGCCATAAGTATCAACAGATAAAAGATAGCTGCATATTAGGAAGCTGTGTGAAAATTTGCAGTTCCTTCATCGTCTCGTGTTGAATCATAAGAGAATGTTGCACATTCTCTTACTGGCTGAAGGCATTCTGACAATTTGTGAAGGTAGAGGCCCTCAGAATGATCCTGGAGGTGACTGAGAACTAGTAATGCTAACAGGTGTTCAGCATGCCAGACATTATATGCTTGCTCTGCCTAAAGGTGATGGATACCTCAAAGCTACCTAGGCCTTGGGCCAGAATCTAATAGCATGAGTAGACGCATTTGGAAAGTAGCAGCTGCCTTCTAAGAATTACACATCTTGTGCCAGGAACTATCCCAAAGAATTAGGAATAGCAAGAGCTTCCTGATTCAATGTCCTGACATAAAACTCACCAAAATGACAAAATCTGTCAGTGTAGGCAGCTTATTATCAAGTGCTCCTGGCAAAGTAGAATCTGGCAAACAGGAAAGATTCTCTCAAGTTTCTAGATTGTCTCCCTGTGAAACATCGAAGAGTTGAAATTCGTCATGAGGAACAGCTGACAAGTTGTTTTCCTGCAAGTGGTGGTGTGTGTGTGCTGGGCTACCTCTGGACTTAAGATGATTCAAGCTACAATCTCAGTATACCTGAGTGTAGATCATGTTCCTTTGAGGGTGATGAACTTGAAGGTAGGTGGGTGAAATTATTGGCTGTATTCAAGTAACTGTGTGCACAAGGTCACAATCCCAGAATTAGTTCTAGCTTCCTTAAAGCAGTGTGAAAGACCATTTAGGTGCACCTGTATTTTGTGTGATCTGCCTTATAGCTTTGTAGCATCTGCTCAGGACAGCAGTAAATAAGGTGAATTATTTAGCTGAATTTTCAAATAATCTGTACCTTCTTTCTCAGGAAGTTAATTAAATATAAATGTTTTTTTGCTGTGGGTGGCCCTGTAGCGTAAAAAGCATTTCTGTCCTTGCTAGAGGTTCATAAACCAAGTTGCTCTTGTTGTTCATAAACAGTTGCTCTGCATATGTTGATGACTGCTCAGCTAATGAGTCTCAGGAAGTCTCCTAAGGCAAATTCTTTCATTGGCTCTTGCCACCAGCGGTATATTGGTTTTCAGTCTGAGAGCGGATACTTCTCCCATGTTCTTCAGTTGTCAGTGGATGATCCACTGCACAGAAAGCATGTTTTTGATTGTTTTTTGGTGTGAGTCAGTAGAGAGTGTTCTGTAGAGCAAGAAGAAGAAGAAATGCTCCAGTGCAATCCATGTTCTTGCTTCCACTTCAGAAGCTTTTTCATTTCCTGAGCCCTGGGATTGCTAGATGGATTTTTGTAATCCTTACTGTAGTGATGATCTGGAGGAAACTAAAGCAGATCAACAGCAGATGTTTGTTGCAATATTCTGCAGTGGACCATAGGATTCAGATACTTTGAAATTGGTGTTTCTCTTAGGTGGCCTCCAAGACATGTCTTCTGTCTCTCAGAGTAAAGAAAATAAAGATACCCCTAGGCTACACCCAATTTATTGTTTGAAGACACCAGTTGTATTCACCAGAAGTGCTTAGTTGAAGTTCACAACATTCTTTGAAGCAGGAGTAATTCTAATGGAAAGACTTAAAATTGAGTGACACCCCCGACACAACAGCGCAACCG
>NW_009914655.1:11064-23479 GCF_000696875.1 Nestor notabilis
TTTCTTTACTTGCCTGATTTCAGGTGTAACTGGATGCTTGCTAATCTTTACATGGTGAGGGTTACACTGGTTATATACATCCAGAACCAGGCAAACTTTGTTGAGATGTTAAATCACTCTGATGGTGTTGATATAATATTAGCAAGGTGTATGTGTATCCTTGAATTTTTAGCAACCCAATAGCTGCTAACAGTCAAGCAGCATTTTATATAATACTCTGTGAGTTTGAAAGCTAAGGGATAATCAGACCTTAACTTAGTAGTGTGGTGTTTATAAGGACAGAGATACTTTCAGTCTATGTCCTAATCTGCTCAGTTATGTTCAAATTTTATATAAACCATTGCCTTCATCTGTTCAAGTACACACCCCCACCCACAGCCTTTTGAACCCCACACTAGAACAAAATGTGCCAGTGCTATGGGAATCTAAACTTCTTAGGCTGTATGTAATAAGAGGCTTATTATCCAATGTAAGTGATAGCCTTGAAGAACACTGGCTTTTAGACAAGCAGAAACCTTAAGAAGAGTAATGAGATTGAGATCTCTGTGGATAACCCACCTCGAAGAACCACAGTTGCTCTGGTAAATAGCCATTTTTTCTAGTGATATTCTGGTATAACTATGGGTTTGAAAATAGTTCTTTGCATGTTGCTTTTCCTTTGTATATAACTTCTGTTTCTGGTTTTCCACCCTCAATACTCACACTGGTGACCTAAATCTATAAGTTGGATGGACTGACTTCTTGAGATGAATGCATTTCCAAGGGAGCACAAGAGTACTTCCTAACGTTTTCCCCTGGCTTCTTTCAGCAGCTGCTATGTAATAATATAGAAATGTTAGTAGTACACTTCAGTTTGAGGGAAATGAGAAGACCAGCTGTATTTTAAGTCATACATAGAATCATAGAATCACAGAATAGTTAGGGTTGGAAAGGACCTTAAGATCATCTAGTTCCAACCCCCCTGCCATGAGCAGGGACACCACACACTAAACTATGTTGCCCAAGGCTCTGTCCAGCCTGGCCTTAAACACCTCCAGGGTTGGAGCATTCACAACTTCCTTGGGCAACCTATTCCAGTGCCTCACCACCCTGACTGTGAAGAACTTCTTTGTTGTATCTAACCTAAAGTTCCCCTGTTTAAGTTTAAAGCCATTAGTTTAAAGCCATTCTCATACATGAGAATGACTTAGTAATAATGAAAGTCAGAAGGGTGAAAACTGTAATCAATACACATTATCAAATATTCTCTATCACTGTAGGACCAACTTGGAATCCCTCAAAAAAACAGTTTAAGGACAGAGAGAAAACAGGAAAAATAGTTCAGTGCGTTGGATTCTTGTTTTTTTAGTTCTGTCCACACCATATATTTGAACTAATTTAACATAGTTGCTCAAGAAAAAATAAAAACCAGAGCAACAACATGAAAAAACTTGTTTGATACATTTGAGGTTCATTGAAGGAGCTCACTGAAATCTGGCACTTTTTGAAGAGTGTGAAGTTAATTATACACATAATTGACAGAGGATGTTCTGATCTTGTTCTGAACAAATCCAAAGTACTTGAAGTTCCACATAAATGCAGATAGTTTAGTTTCTGAGTCTTAATGATTTAGAGAGATAAATTAATAGGGATTCCAAACACTGAGGTTAGCCCAGGTGGGTTTTTAATTAGTGCCAGAAACTGAGCCATCTGCTAGAAATAGAGCAAGCCAGGCTTCCAGCTGCCTTTATCTGCATGTCCCCAAGTGAGCAAGTACTTCGTTGATACAATTTCTTTCTCAAACTGATTCCAGGTAACTGTTCTTCGATATAAGTGTTGGCAGTGTCTGTAAGAAAGTACAGGTATATGTGTTCAGGTTCCTCCTTTGGTTTTTATGCTTGTGTCTATGTAGTGTGATGAGAATAGAGAAGCATAAAATATTTCTGGACATATTGTAGGAGGTAAGAGACCCTGGAAGTTAAAGAACTTTGTCTTCTGCATATGAAAGAGCAACATTAAGCACTGGAATATTGCAAAATACCTTCAGAAAAGAGTTATTTCAGATAAGAATTTTGGGAACAGGTAAGAAAAAAATTTAAGGACAGTACTGTAAGTAAATAAATGAAAACCCCAACAAGGTTTCCATGAAAGTGCACACTCCCATGGCAAGCCTCTGAGAGTCCTTCTCCAGTCCTGTTCCAAGACTGATGTAGAATATGTAAGTTTCTGGATTATTATTACTGTAATAGTCATCTTCTGCTAGTTAAGCATATATGTGAAAAAAACAGTAGACTTGCACTGTTGTTTTTGATGAAAAAACCCAAAACCTAAACACTATTTGAGGGGAAAAGTATTTAAGTCAACAGTTACGTGGCAACAATATTAAAGTTTGATCAGCTAATTGTACTCACTGCATACTTACAAAATGAAAATGGAATACTGTTTGGCTATTATGAATAATTACGAAGAAAACTACACAGGAATATTTTGTACAAATTGATTTGAAAGTAGCCCACTATAAATTAATTCCACCAGGCAATTATGCAGAATAAATTGTCAGCTTTAAATTTTCATGAATATTTAAGGTTTATTTTTAGAGTTGTTTAATTAGATGCTTAAATATTTTCTAGAAATAGGAAAGCTGCCTGCTGAAAGCAATACAGTTAACATACAGCACAGTTGCTACAACACGTTTTTCAAGTTGGAGGAAACAATCTTGTACAGTCTGTCTCTGCTGCAATAAGTGCAATCAAGTGACAAAGCATTTAATATCAGTGCTTTCCTGGGATTAAGGTACAGTTAGGAGGGACACATTTTAGAACTATTATTGTTCTGTAAGGCACTCTGCTCCAAAGAATTTATAGCCTGGGGAAATGAAGATGGACTGTTTATATCTAAATATTCAAATATATATACTGTATGTGATTTTTAATGACATGTTCTGGTTCTTTTCCCCAATTACTCCCTACTTGGGTTGTGTGCTATGAAGTTTGTTATATAACAGCTAACTTTGAGTCTTGAGAAGAATGTTGGGACAGTAGCTGTATGGATCAGTTGAGAAAGAGAGATGTGGAATGAAAAGACCTAAAGAGTGTTTGAGAAAACCAGGTAGAATTTTTAGGAACAAAACTGTGGGAAAATAATACTGTTCTTTTAGGGCAAAGATGCGTGGTGATCAAGAATGTGTGAGTGACCAAGCAATACCTTCCTCTTTAAAAGTTTAGCGTAAGTGTGGATTCCTATTAAAAACTTTGGGTGAGTGTGGGTATCAGTACTTTTTGCCTATTGTTAGCAAGATGCTTTTTTATCACTAGAATTTGGTTTTCTTCAGTTGGAAACTGCAGGCAGTTGAGACTGAACATAGCTTTGTCAGCAAGCTGTGTAACTTTCTGGGTATTATGGTTACAAGTCCTTTTCCCATTTTATCATTAAATCACAAGGTTAAATATGCTTATTATAAATCTTTCCTATATGCCAATTATGATCTAATCTCACATAACTACAGAATAATGCATTTATTGTATATTACATATATATATAATTAAAGTATACTTTTTTCCCAGAATCTTCAGTGTTTCATGCTGTCTTATATTTTATTCTAATTGATTTTAACTAACAATTACAAATCAGTTTGATCTATCCTACCTCAAACATAGCCAGTGAATTATTTTCACCTGGTTAGGTATTTGCCTCTAAACCCCAGAGTGCACTAGGGCTAAGCACTGTGAGTATTCCAGGAGTGAATGAATTTTTATGGATGTAATCATTAGGAACTCAGTTATGTGCAATTATGTACTTAAATTAGTATGAGTTATTTTCACATGATTTGATAATGTGATCAATTCCACTTTAGGATTTACTCTATTGGTGGCTGAAATCTTCCATCTCTGAAGAATTATCTGGTTTAACAGCATGTCTAAGGGAATGAACAGACCAAACACATTGTCCAAATGACTTCCAGTGATGTTGTTCTGGAAATCTGGTTATATTTGCAGTAATGGTATATAAAATCTATGGCATTTGGAAAACTGTAACCTTGTTTGAGCATCTCAGGCATGACCTTTATTCAGTTTTCTCAAGCAGAGGCTACTGAAAGAGGAGGGATTGCAGTGAAGGGTTGATTTCTTTCCCAAGCACGTAAGGCACACATTAGAAAGAAGTAGGGGATTGGCAAGAAACGCATTTTGCTAACAGGCTTTCTGCATGTTGTTGTGTTTAGCACCACAGAAGAATATCTGACTCTTGCAGGGGGCAGAGGCTGGTAGGTGTGTGTAGTAACATAGTAACTGAGTAACTGATTTCCCTGCTGAGTCAAATGGAGAATGTTCTCTCTCGGCAAGGAGAAACTTGTGTTTGTCCCATGTTTACTTTGTTTTAAATCACAGGGGGGAAAAAACCCCAACAAGCAAATCCCAGGTTATTTTGTATAGAATCACAGTCCTAGTTACTTCGATGAGGTACTTGCTCAGGGTGTCTGAGAATTAAGGGTGTGAGGGCTTTTAAAACATCACCCAGAATAAATGAATTTTCAGCGTGCCTTGCGGAGGTGTGTGCACCATGTGGGGACTGGCTAGGACCATCTGTAGCGGCTTCCTGTTTCCATGGCAACTGGAGCTGTACTGGAGCAATCATCCCTTTTCCAGTCTCTGCATCCCAGATCCAGAGAAGGAAGCAGAAGGCCTAAGCCTGCCTTTGGCAGGAAATGGCACTCCTCTCTCCAAGTGTTTGTTGGCTGGGTTGGGTCATTGTGTTTCAATTGAGATTCCAGCATCTCCTTAAAGGGCAGGAACATCTCCTGTGCCACCTCAAGCTTTTTAAGGGCTGCTATTTGCCTCTTCTGAAACAAGTCCTATTAAGCCTCTCTGGGCTGTAAAATGGTGTGGAGGGATTGGGAAGCTGAGACATTTGCTGTCGTCAGTGTCATCAAAGTCCGACATTGTTAGTGGATGAGAATACTTTGGTACTACTGCTGATTCATTCTCCTGATTTTCACAGCTGAGACTTCCTTGCTTTGAGATTGGCTCTGTCCTTCTCTTTTTTTTTGTGTTAATAATGTTTATTTTTATACACTGCAAAGTAAGCAACATGCAATGAAAATCAATAATCACAGCTGTGAAGTTTAAAACTTTTAATAATGATAAAAATCAATGGTATTCTAACTTTGGGAATACCTCATGTTGCAAAGTGGAAGGCAGTCTATAAAAGCACATCTAAAATTTCTAGTAATTCATGATAAGGCTGATTTGGAAAATATCAATACAGAAAACATTTCATTTTATCAGCAAATTATAAGTTTTCTTGATAGAATTTTAATATTGCAACCTATTGCAGTAGAAGCTGTATTTTGACTTAATGTTTGGTATTGCTAAGAAAAAAAGGTGCAAGTTCCATAAACAGCTCATCTAAATTTCATCTTAAAGGTTCTGTTTGTTCTCCTTTGACAGCTGAACATCATTTCACTGAAGAGGAAAGTTAAGATCCCAACAGTGGAAATAGTTCTTTCCATTAAATATCTTTTCATCCTTCCAATCATCTGTTAGGTACTTGCTTGTCCTATCTGGACCTTCATTTATTTCAGTGTTCAGTTGTTTAAAAAACCCCAAAGATTCCACAAAGCAAAGTAAGAAATCATTATTTGAATCTTATTTTGTCAAAGCTGCTCCCCTCCCTCTCCTAACTAAGTATCACATTATTATGCTTGTCACAGTCTTTCAGGGCAGGAGGGACAGTGTGTAATGTTGGGTTGTTGCCTGCTGATGATGCCGCCGAACTTGTCTGGCAAGTGAAGGACTTGAGAAGTGAGCTATAAAAACAAGAGGAACTAAGCAGTCAAGTTCTTCCCACCAAAAGAGAGATGCAAAGAAAAAATTTTAAAAAGGAAATAAAATGGATTATGAAATTAATTTATTTTGAATGAGGTACATTTAACACGGAGAGTTAAATCACAGAGGCTGAATTGCAGGGGAAATTCTTTCCTGTTGCTCTTTTCTTTGAATTTTGAAATGATACATTAGGACCTGAGTCTTTTCCTGGACCAATTGTATCACTGATGTCCAGGTGAATGCCTTCAGCCCGTATTAAGAGAACTTTTCTAGGCTTGGAAATTTATGATACATTTACTAGGGTATTTATTCTAGACTAATGCAGCATAGTCATCCTTGTCATTGGGCTGCATTTTAACTGTTCTACCACTTGTGAGCTTTATGGTCTTGTATTAATCAGAGCAGAATTTGTCTTATTTTTAATGAATGCAGAACACCTATTTGTGCAATTGTAAAGTATAGCACTTATGGTAATGAACTAATTAGATATTTGTACATATTATTTATGACTCAAAGGAACACAGTTTAAAACAGCTAATAGGTTTCTTTTGTCCCCCCTTTTCTACTTAGCCAGTAGTATTTTTATCCTTTCTCTCTTTTAAGTCAACTTTCAGCATTTTGCTTGGCTTAACATTGGCATGTATCATTGTTTATTAAAGGAATTTATCAGAGGTCAAACTGAAGGGCATTATCAATTCACCCTGTGTTTCACCACTGTTTCTTAAACAAAAAAAATCCTATTTGTTTGAAATAAGACTGCACCCTAAACATAGCTTAATTAATGCAGATGTTTCAGTCTCACAGCTCAACTTGAAAAAACCCCAAACCAAAACAGTCCTTTCCACCACCTATTTCCTACTTGTTTTCTTCTCAAGAAGTCCTCTTCCCTCATTTTGTGCTGACCAGCCTGCCTTCCTCCCCGACTCTCCCTGAAGAAATACATTTGGGTGACTAGTGAAGATGTAACTGGTGGGTAGGACCTCTTGACTGCATGAGAATGACCAATGGATTTTTGTGAGAGATGTGCAGGTAGCTGTTCCATGAATATCTTTTGATTTAGGCAGGAAGAGTGTGAGGACTGAAGAATAACTCTGGGGAGCTGATGCTGGCTTTGTTTTATGTCTCTCTCTCTGGTGTTTGCATTTCTGCTTGTCAACAGCATGAGATATTTTTTCTCCCTTTCCTCTCCTCCTCCCCTTTTCCTGTTTCTCTTGCTCAGCCACCACATCCTTCCTACTGTTGCTTATCATGAGATTTTTCTCCTTTCTCTCTCCGTTCTCACTCTGCCATGTATGATTAAGCACCTGGAACATTTCCAGCCTGATGACTGCAGGGGTTTGCAATGAAACTCCTTTGAGATTCACTGCAGTAAATGCACGGCTCTGAGAGAGTCAGCCTTTATAGTACCCTAATGCCTGTTGTATAGATTTCAGAAGTGTTTTGCATATTAAATGCACTGTTGATTAACAGCAACAATCTAAGCGGTCTCCTAGTAGAAAAATGTTTTGTTGTTACAAACTGTACAAAATCCTTCATCTAGAAAGCTACTGTCTTTCTTCCTGCTGGAGTGTACAGACAGCAGAACTGGTGACACAAATACCATTGACTTTTGAGGTTCTGCACTTTGTGAGATAGCCTGAAACAAAAGTTGCATCTACTTCTATGCTCAAATTAGACAGGTTTCTAAACTTAGAATTGTTTGAAATTTGGGTCTCAATAAACCAACTGAGGTTCATCTTAGCTTCAACTCTAAGAACATCTCACTTTTGGTAGAAGATGTCACAGCTACAACACTATATTGCTTAACTGCTGTATTACAGTCACGGTTACTACATCTGATTTTACATTAACTCCTTCTCAAATGAATGGTGGAGGGCAGTTTTGTGCTAATTAAACTAAGTAGAGGTTTTGCTTAAGAAAAAAAATGTGAAGATGCCTTGCTGGATAGAAAAATACAGTGTCATAGGCTTGGAAACTTCCTCAAGAAGGTTGTCCTAAGCTTTCAAACTGCAAGTTGTCCTCAAAAGGCACCACTTTTTGTTACTTTATGTTTCTCCCCCAAGGCTGTGTACACTGATAAAACACTATGTATTAATAATTCCAGAGTTTCATTGCAAAGAAGCTTTTTTCCAGGGACTTTATAGCCATGTAAAGTAAAGCTGGAAGTTACATTGTCCACTGGCTGAGCCTATCCGGGACTAATAGACAAATGAATTCAGAAAGGGTATTTATCTTCAGCAAATCATTTGAAAGTATAATAGAATTGGAAGGAGATCTCGAAAATTATAAAGAAGGGACACTCTTTACTGATGTCTTGATGAGGGTCTGAAGGAGCTTTTAATCAATGGAAAACACATTTTAATTTGTCAGGTGGCCAGGTTTTTCTTATCTTCTCTTCACCTCCAAAGTACAGATTGTAGAGGGCAAAGAAGTCTTTTCCTCAGGCCTTGCAGAGGAGACAGTAACATCTGGTTACTGGCATTGCTGTGACAGAGCCCCTGAGTAATTGGTCATTCAGGGGATGGAAATATATTAGAAAATGTACCTAGTGTATTCTATGTAGTGTGATTCACCTGGGGTGTCTCTGGAGGTTTCTGGCAGTTTCTTATGGATTGTCAGAAGTCTCTCCACTAAATCAGCATTTAAGCCATGCCTAACTTCATGTGACTATGCAAAAACCTAAGTAATGTATCATTAAAGTAGATAATGGAATTAAGATATATATTTTTTAAACAATCAGTAGTTTAAATTTCTCAGAACTTCTCTTTTATCTTGGTCTCCTATCTGTCCTCATGCTCTGTCTGTCTGTTCTTTCCTTGTGTCCCTCCTTCTCCTAAGGCTCACATTTTCATCTCCATTATCTTTTATCCTGCTCTTTCCTGAGCTCTCTTTTGTCCCCCCTGACCTATCTTCCCAGTTAAAATACTTTCTTCCTGGCCTCATGGAGCATCACCATGGTGACCACATGATGTCACTGCACTGGGAGCGGTTGCCTGGGAAACCATATGATGTCATTGCACTAGAGACAGTTGCCATGGTTACTGAGTTGGCTGAGGTAACTGGGAAAAAAGGGCTTGTCATCTGACCAGTGCTAGGAAATGTTCCCATTAATGGGAATAGAGACTTATATTTCTGTGTTCCAGGGTGGGCTGCCTGTGATTCACAGACCCCATTTCTTTCTCTGGTACAGTGTGCTCCATCTGGGCTGCTTTCTATTGGTCTGTGGGATCTTGCTCCCCTGCTTCTGCTGTTGAATGTTATCGTGAACACTAAGGCACAATAAAATGGAGAAAAGCTACATTGTTCCATGGTTCTGTGTAAGATGGGTTCCCACCTTCTTTTGTTGTTGGATTTTTCCTGTTGGTTCCTTTTGTTTCTGTGATGAATAGCCCAGTTCAGTTGTTATCCCAGTGGATGTCAGAGATACAAGTAATGGTGAATGTAACACACCTGAGCTCGCTTCATCTGCACCAGGCTCTGCGGTGTCTGTAATTTGTTCTCCATTTCTTTCCTGCCTTTCCCGATTTCTGTTTCATCCTTGCTGAAATGTAACTGTCTTGTTTTAATAATTCCAGGAGCTCCAAGAAATGTCCAATGTGAAAGGTGAAGCAGAGGTTACATAAAGAGTAGGAGGCAGCTGTTAAAGACCCAGGAAGGTATGCAAGAACAAGTTAGTTGGCTTGAGTGTGTAGAACAATGTGTAAACATGTGTGAGGTTGACCATGATTTGTGTAAGGATGTGGGAATGTAAATAGTGGTTAGAACTGCATGTCTCATATGCCTGAGTGATGTACAGATCTGTAGCTTTGGCAGAGTTTGTGTATGCGTATAAACATACATGTAATTGCTCTGTGGATAAATAAGCTTTTGTGAAAATGGCTTTTCCAGACTTTCTTCAACTTGAGTGAATTACATGTGTAAGGTGTATTAGTTAAATTATGCATGTGTAAGAGTGACTATCCCCACATATCAAATAAAGGCTCTCTACTCTCAGTACCCATGCAGGTGCTC
Source organism: Nestor notabilis (assembly GCF_000696875.1). NCBI lineage: Eukaryota > Metazoa > Chordata > Aves > Psittaciformes > Psittacidae > Nestor > Nestor notabilis. Next base: position 20,877 of record NW_009914655.1, read on the forward strand.
TAAAGTTGACTAGAAACTATAGAGTCGAACTTCCCATTAGTTACCTATGAAATGTACCCTTCACTGACCCCTCTGTGTGTGGTCATCCTGAAGTGGAACATCACAATTTGGGTTAAAAATTTTACAAGTACTGTGGGTTGAAAACAAGAATGTTATCAAAGCAGAGATAGAGAGTGCTGGTGGCTGATCAGATAACTGAGGAGTTTTGGGATGCCTGAACTATTGATTGAAATCCAGGGCTCCTGAAATGTTGGGAGGAGGCTGGAATTGGGGGTAGCATCCCAGTTTTGGCAGAACTAGGTGAAGAGTTGGGAAGAGACAACGTAACTTCATTGGGTGGCTGTGTTTTTTGATGTTTGTGGTGAAGTAGTACAAACCTGTTATTAGAGGTTTTTTTTGGATTGCCTTCCTCATACTTTAAAAATACTCTTCGATTTCCTGTTTATTTGTTCAGTGCACTGTACAAAGTAATCTCAGCCTCTGTGCCAAAGAAATGGTAAAAGAAAATTACATCTGTAACTAGGTAAGCCTGCAGGAAACAACAGTTGTAAGAGATCAGATGGCAATGAGACAGAACAGCTGATGAAGGTGGAAAGCAGCAGCCAGTCAGTGTTGTGGGGTTCCTAACAGTCAGGTGAGAGATGTAAATAATCACTGGCCTGTGTTTCAGACCTGTGTGTAAGTTCTTACATTCTAACTTGCTAACAGTGTTTCATTAGTCACCACACGGTGGTGTTTGCAAATCAGGCTGCTTTGTTCATTTTGAGCTCAGGGACTTGCATCACTGTGAAATATGTGTCAGTAATCATGCAGCTTTCCTCGTCTCTAATGGACTGGAACAATTTTACAGTTACTAGAATGGGGTATCGTTTAATCTATAATTGGAGGGATATTTGATCCTACTAGTAATGACCACTTGTGTTACTTTTCCTGTCAACTGAGCTTCAGAATGACCCCTGAACTTGGCTTTGTTTTATTTCAGCATTATACCTGGCAACTTGAGTTTATTGTATTTAAGCACTTTTAAAACATTTACATGAAGGTGACATTTATTAGTGAAATATGAGAAAGAAAGCAGGAAGCTGGACTGTGTTTGTTTAACTGTCAGGGAGCTATGGGAAAAGGCTTGTAGAGCTTACAGGGTTTTGGTATATTTTACCTGGAATATCTGCCTCCAATCTTTCACCAACATCAGGTTTTTATAAATACTTAATAACTGTATGCTGTGATATAGCAATACTGGAGAGCTTATACTGGTTATGATTATACTTATCTATAACGAATTATAGATTTGTTTTCCACCAGTGTCAACCACTTGGGATATCTACATGGTAAAATTGTATGCGTAGTAGGGGAGACAGCAAGCAGTGCTGCAGGATAGACAATCCTACCTGCTATATGAGCTCAGCTTTTGCTGACTAATGCTTCCATCTACTGGAGAACTTTGTTCTCACAGGAGTCACTCTGTGTTGTACTCGGAGATCTTGTTAATGAAACCCAAAAAATGTATTAATTATGAATTATTATCGCAAAAGAGTTCGTTATTCTGAAAAGCTAACACAAATGCTTTTATATGTTCTGTTGTTTTACATTAGAAAGATGGATAGTTGTCTGCCTATCTTGAATCTATACCCTACGTTTTATTCCAAAATAGAGTCTCTAAGCAAAACAAAGTACAGAAACTACAAACATCTTCCTAGTAGGTGATTTTTGTGACTTGTGTCACAAAACAGTGTTTTCAGTAGGAGACTTCAGGGGCTGCAGGACTGACTGTGCCTTTATGCTTTATGGCTGATCAGGATGGGGGCAGATATCCATTGAGACATATATTTTAGTACTGGGACTAGAAAAGGTCACTTAGTATTACTAACACTGCAGTGCCTCGAGGCCTTTGCCTGTGCTCCCTAAGCATCACTGTAATCAGCACTGATTTACCATTTAGTGGAATGAAAGGCTCTTCTAGTGGTGGCTGAGAAGAACCTGAACGAATAGTATCTTCTGTTTTCCTTGTTAGCATCACCCCGATTTTTGAGCATCTTGAAGTGTCTGATTAGAGAATTTTGGAGCAAACTTGTTTCCTGAGACACATAGCTGTAGTCCAGCTAATCGTACTTCCCAGCCTGCTTTTCTCTCTTAAATGAGTGATTCTCCTCATTCTTTCCTGCGATTCCATTGATTTGTTGAAAGGACAGCACAGAATGGCTGCTCTATCCTTTTGTTATTTACTGTTCTTGTTGGGTTTTGTAGGGAAGATAACCACCGCAAACCATAAAATTTACAGAGAATAAATAGGTTTTGTTCTGTGTTACTATTGTTCATGAGTGTAGTTACAAGTAATAACATCAGAGCACCTTTGAACTGAATACAGTGGCATTGCAAATAAACATAATGTGCTTATATTGGATCTAAATTGTAAATTTATATGTAAAGTAAATTAAAAAGTATATATAAACATTGGAAATATGTAAGACTAGATGTACTACTTAATAATTTTAGAGGAATTTATACAAAATATATTTTTAATATAGTATGTACCACTTCCTATATGAAGATAACATACTTAGATATATTTCTTCATCTTTAATTATAGTTCTTAAATATAA
>NW_009914656.1:0-736 GCF_000696875.1 Nestor notabilis
GAGTGGTGACGTCAGAGTGGTGATGTCAGAGTGACATCACAGTGATGTCAGAGTGACGTCACAGTGCTGTCAGAATGATGATGTCAGAGTGGTGATGTCAGAGTGATGCTGTCAGCGTGACATCGGAATGGTGACATCAGAGTGGTGATGTCAGAGTGATGTCAGAGTGATGATGTCAGAGTGACGATGTCAGAGTGGTGATGTCAGAGTGACGACATCAGAGTGACGTCAGAGTGACGTCAGAGTGACAGCGTCAGTGCGGGGGGGTGCAAGGGGATGGGACTGAGTGGGGCAGGAGGTCATGGGATGGAGTGGGGACACAGGGCATGGGGCGTGGGGTGTGGGATAAGGGATGTGGGATACAGGGTATAGGATATGGGATACGGGATGTGGGACATGGGATGTGGGATATGGGATATGGGACATGGGATATGAGACATGGGATGTGGGATATGGGATGTGGGATATGGGATGTGGGATATGGGATGTGGGATATGGGATGTGGGATATGGGATGTGGGATATGGGATGTGGGATATGGGATATGGGACGTGGGATATGGGACATGGGACATGGACACAGGACAGGGGTTACGGGGGTCCCGCCGTCACCTCCTCGCCCTTGGTCCACGTGACAGTGGGCGCGGGCTCCCCCGAGATGGGCACATCGAGGCGCAGCTTGTTCCCGGCCACCACCACCAGGGTGCTCTCGGTGGCCGTCCCCCGGGATGTGTCCAG
>NW_009914657.1:0-208 GCF_000696875.1 Nestor notabilis
TATAAGGGGCCGTGTCTTCCCGCCGCCCGCCCGGCCCTGAGGCGTTGCCGCCACGGCGTGAGGAGGCGTCACCCCTTGCGGCGCTAGCAGAGGGAGTACTGGGTGCTAGAGGCACGTCACCTTCGACACAGCCCTGCATCCGTGTCCGTTAGAGTGGATCGGATAAGACCCTGGGATTGGATAAGTCATGGGGGGGCGGCGCGGGGGC
>NW_009914657.1:239-3333 GCF_000696875.1 Nestor notabilis
GCCTCAGCCTGTTTCCAGTGTATTTTGTTTCAAGGTATGAAATAATAACATGGAAGGCCTGGGATGAGCTTCAAAGGGCTCATACCTCTGAGGACTGATATACCTGGGACTGCGTTGTTGACAGTGAGCTTGGGCGTAGCTACTTACCTAGAACCAGGTCACTGTGTGGGATGTGTGTTACCTTCAGGAGAGGCTCCACTTCCAGAAAGGCCAAAGTCACTGAGCCCTGAGCTTGCAATGAGCATGAATTCAGGCCAGCTTTCCTGATGATGGAGGAAAACACAAGTGACGAAGTCAAATTTGCTTTCAGTTATTAAGCACAGCATGATCAGAATTAAATATTCAGTAATTGTACTTAGATCTGCAGATGTAGGCTGGGATTGGATCTGTGCCACCTTTTTGTCCTTTCATGGTGAAATATTAACTTACATGGGGGTTTTTAAAACAAGATTTCAAACTTTATTTCTGGCTTCTTTTCACAGGTGGCAACAGAGGATTTCAGTGGAGCCTATGAATTAAAAATGTTTAAAGGTGAAGCCTAAAAGGGAAGACCAGAAGATCTTTAATTGCTCTTCTAGGTTCTAACACTGATAAACTCAGTACAGACAAGATACAAAACACTAAAGAAAAGAACTCCCAGGTGTAAATGAGCATGTAGTGTGGCTTGTGAGGCAAAATGTTTCATCCTGGATGCACAAAACCTGTATCAGTTGTTAGCTTTATAACTGGCCTGGCATCTGACATCAAGCAACTTCATCTGAATACTTTCTTTCTCCACCATCAACAATGGGATGATAGCATTGACCTTAGCAAGGTCTTCTGAGATCTGCTGATGAAAATTGCTGGGTGAGTATATTATCATCATTACTTGTACTACTGCTTTTGAAACACAGTAATAGATTGTTCTTACTACTTACATATATCAACCTTGATACATATAAACCTAAAATATGTTTATGTTTTCAGGTACAGAGCTATTTAAACCAGTAACAAGCAATAGCATGAGGGCAAATGGCACTAAGTTGTGCCAGGAGAGGTTTATATTGGATATAAGAAAAAAATTACTCATCAAAAGGGTTGTCAACCATTGGAACAGGATGCCCAGGGAAGTGGTTGATATCCATCCCCAGAGGTATTTAAAAGATGTGTACATGTGGCACTTAGGGACATGGCTTAGTGGTAGACTTGGCAGAGCTGGGTTAACAGCTGGACTTGAAGTCTTTTCCAGCCTAAGTGATGCTATGAATATATAAGTAAGTAGACAAAATTATACAAAGTTTTAAATCCCCATTACATTAAAATAGGTAAATTGCATGCACATTATATTAATGTTCTTTGGTGTCACTCTGTTTCACAAAGTACAGACTCATTACTGTGACCAAAGATTATTTAGCTTCTATGCTTGATACCCATTACAAATCTGCAGATGATAGGTCTGCATACCTTCTGTAGGAGTTACATTCATGGGAAGAAGAAAAGGAAAACTGTCCATAGGCTTAAAGTTTAATGGTGTTGGTTTTTACTGGTTGGTTGGGGGTTTTATGGTGGTTTCTTTGTTTGCTTGTTTGGTTGATTTGTTGTTTTTGTTTTGTTGGGTTTTTTGGTTTTTTTTTTTTTTTTTAATTTTTTAGATATATCTGGGAAGTTACAATAGTTTCAGAATAATTTAAAACCGTTTTTAGGAGGCTTCACAAAACCAGCCTGCTGCAAGGATTTGTGAATACTGGATTTGGTAGCCATTCAGACTCTTCTATTTCTTGTGTCTACTTTTGTTCTGCCCAAAACAACTCACTTATTGTTGTCCTTTCAGACCCTGTCCTAGGGGATCTGTGTATAGCTCCCACCATTTGTCAAACTCTAATAGGCTGATCCCAAGTAGGCAGTGATTCTGAACCCACTTCTGGTGCCTTTAATGAAGAGAGTGGTACTGGCTGCCAGTGCAGAACATCTGTTGGAGAAAACAAGCAGAAGTTTAGTGAAAAGCTTGTAGAATTGTCCTGAGTTAGATTCAAAACCAAAACTAGTCCTGTTATTTGTTTAAAACCTTTGTTCTGTATTTGAAGTGCTCAAATGCATGTTGTTTGGAATGCATAAACCACACCTTAACTGAATTAGTTATCTTTTCCTTGAGAGCTCTCAAAAAGTGGTTGCTGAAGAGAGACACCAGTGACCTGCATACTAGAGATCAGATCTTGCTCTAATCCTGTCTCTATCACTAGTCTAGATGATGTAAGATCTTTACTCATAAAATCTGCAGCTTAGTAGATGAGTGGACAATTCACATTACTGATAGTTACAGCAGCATTTGATGTGCCTAATTAAATTGTCCTGGTCTAAAAAAAAATGCATTTTTAATGTCAGAAAATGTGAGCAAATGCATCTGGAAATAAAAACTGCAGGGATGGGGGTTAGCTTGGCCAACAGTACTTCTGAAAATAATTTAGCTGTTAGTATACATAAATGTTTCAACATGACCTCTCAGGGCAATACCGTGCTAAACGTGACTAATGCAATCCTGTAACGTATAAAATGCAGAATAGATGGGGTAGAGAGGGGAGTGGTGCTGCCTTCATCTACAGCACTAGGGACGGTGGAGCACTGCACCACTTCTGGCACCCGCGGTTCGGGAGGAGCGGAAAAACACTAGAAATATTTTCAAGAAGGAACGTAAGTATAATGAAGTGGATAAAAAACCTAGACAAAATAGGGGTGTAGGCAGCTAAGGAAGCTGAGTGGTGCCTCCATCACAGCGCACAGACCACCGCAAATGGTGAAAAGGTCAAGCTGGACAAATTCATAGGGCTCAGGTGCCAGCGTTACCTGCTGCACTGCACCTGTCTCAGCACTCGGTTGGGCCCGGAATCTCCCGGTCTACAGCAGTGAAAAGTACCGTTTAGCTTCCCAAGAACAGAGACCTCCGTCTGTCCCGCACGGCTCAGCTGCAGGCCAATCAGTGCACCCAGCCGGTGAGGTGCAGCACGTCCCCTGCTGCTCACACCGATAGCACAGCGGCAGCGCCTGGCCGGGCAGCCCCGACCCGGCTCTCGCTGCAGGAGCGCTCCTCCGGGCTGCGGCGGCTCCTCCGCCTGATCCC
>NW_009914658.1:0-4749 GCF_000696875.1 Nestor notabilis
GCCTTGTGTGGGGCACAGCGGGTCCTCGCCGCGGACTCCGGTGCTCTCCAGGGCCGACCCTTTCCCGCTCGACGACCTCTCTGCCCTCGGGCTTTGACTGTTCTGGGAAATTGCCTTTTATTTTATCGTCTTTATGTCTTTTTCTTCCCGATTGAAACTCGTGCTCTTGACCCACATCAGGGCTTTGGTAAGGAGCCGGCTGAGCCTTCTCAAGGCTCAGCAGGTAAAGCCAGGCCTAGGAAACTTCAGAGCGGGGACGGGGTGGTAAGAAAACACCAGAAGAATGGAACTCTTCCTGCTGGTGGATGACAAATCTCTCTCTGTGCGTTGGGGCAGAGCCAGCTGATGTTTCCTGAGAGGCACAGCATCAAAACCCAGCGTGAAACCTGGCTGGTCAAGGGCAGAAGAGATGAGACACATCCTGAGGGGGGATGGCTGGGAAGAACCAGGGTAGAGTCAAGCGAGTGTCAGGGACATGAGTGTCCAGGCAAACAACTTCCCTAAACTGGAAATCCTCCCCCCTCTTCAAACATGTCTCACAGAAATCAAATGTCATGGTAGAGGTGTTTTGTTTTTGCTGATGGGATGCCAGGGCCTATAAAATATTTAGTGGTTTCCTGCCTAGCATAAAATATGGAGAGGTTTGAACAACAGAACTGGTGGAGCACAAAGGCAGAAACATGTAGTACCTTGGGATATTGCGTAAGGGAAATTGCAACCACATAGCCAAAAGTGGAGCTAAATGAAAGGTCAGTGCTAACATCAGTAGGTTCAAGCCGCACACTAGCTGAAATGGCCATGAGGGTAGGGTGTAAAGGATGTTACCCTGTGTAAATAGCCCTGGAATGAAGTTCAGCTTGGTCATGCAATTCAGTGGATGAATAAATAAATTGTGAGAAAAAGCGAGATAGAATCTGTCACAATGAACCCATCTCTCAACTCTTAGACCTAGAGAGGATTTGGCTAAAGGAATGGTTGGTTTTGGCTCCAGATGCTCTTATAGCAGTTGGGTAAACAAATAATGCTAAATATTTATAGCGGTGATGATTTGCCATTTCATATAAAAGGATCCTGAATATAACCAAGCTGCTCTGTTCACTAGCAGATTTAAAAGCATTATGGTAGGAGTATAATAAATGGATTGCAGGTGTGTCCTCTTCCATGTTTACCTCGTGGTGTTTGAACTTTAATAAGGCTTCAGTGCTAGTAAACAGAATCAACAGTAAAGAAATGTCACAATAATATTTATTGCTGAGCATGACAAAGTGTTACGATCTTCAGTTAGTGTAATATGATGTTAAATGCACAAGTGCCCTGCATAGGTAATAATTTATATCAAGAATTGCTCAGTGGTTTCAATCCTGAGTCATCAAAGTCAATGGATATTTTGGTATTGATTGACTTTGTTAGATGAAGTTGTGTCTTGTTTTTTACTCTTTCAGTGCAACTAAAGTTCAGGGATTTTTGCAGTGGAAAGGACTGCAAATGTGCTTGCTTTATTACTGAGATACTGTAATGTTTTACAAGTCTGAACTTTGCAGTTTCATAGTCTCTGTATTACTCCTTGATTTTTATACTCGTTGAAACTGAGATTTTTTTCAGGATATGGGCTGACTTCTTTGATAAACACTGAACATAAGATGGCCTAAATCCTTGTTTAGGATTTTTAAGACAGTTTCGGAGTATTATTTAAAAAAAGCTGATGGTTCTGATATTTCTGACAAACTAAAATGCTGCCTTAATCATTTGATGCCCCAACTTTTTGATTGTTATTGCTTTAGTCATTTCTAGTATACACTGAAGGCATTAAAAAAATCATTAATTACTTGAATGCAGATATTGAAAACAAGAGTGCCCTTTCTTATTTATTTTACTGTAATGCTGAGTTGAAAACATGTGGGAAAGTTGTATTAGCATTGCTCACATGTTAACCACCTTTTAATGCTCCTTAATCCCGTGGTTTATTTGGGATGCTTCTATAATAGAGTTCGTTACTTACTGCCCTCATAGCCTGTTCTTGAGGTGAGCAAACTTGGTGCTGAGCTAATAACCAAGACTAGAGAGTTGAAAATCCTGTTCCCTTGAAAACCAGGTAGCTTAATACTACCAGAGCTTATATTTATTTTTGCAAAGTCTGTAGAAAGTGAGAATGAATTATCAAGATACTCTTACGAAAGGCCTGCAAAACACTTCCTATTGACTGGCTATAAGTGAAATTTTTTAGAAGCAGAGCACCTGGGAACATGGCCTCACGAGAGAGAGGAACCAGCAGCAGCTCCATCGGTGACAAGCAAGAACATAACTCTAGTCGTGTTATTACAATTGTCTTCCTGGCACTCTTCATCGACTTGTTGGGATTCGCCCTCATCTTGCCACTGTTTCCTTCCATCCTTGATTATTACAGCCGAACTGAGGTAAGCAACAGAGAAAGAAAGCCTGTTGAAAATATTAGCTATGAGGTCTTTAGGGAAGTATGGAAGAAAAATCACTTGCCTTGGGGCAAACCAAATAGCTGTAGGCAGAATAATAATATACAATACTTTTAAATAGTTCACGGACTGAATTTGTGACCCTGAATGCGACTCTTCCCTCTTGGTTTTTCACTAAAACAAGGGATCTGTTTGGGGGAAAGTTCAGGTACTTCTTAGGAGCTAGTCCTTGTAATTACCAGTGCATTTGTGACTTGCACTAATGTTACTGCTGAGACAGAGTAAATGACAATCTGTAATGGATCTGCATAATGGGGATTAACTAAGAACCAAAGAGATGGGAGCTTTAATCCTACTTGAATATTTCACATGCTCACTTCCTTCCACCCTGGCACCATGTTCATTATGTCTCAACTTCCATTCTTAGCAGGGAGCTAACTGCTCCTCTGGGAACACAGGGCAGAAAGTTGCCTTGGTTCCTGGTTGTGCAGGTGCTCTCATTTACCATTCTCAGGTGTTACTGGACAAAATGTTGTCATTGGAGAATTATGTTTGCAGCCCACACCTCCATCTTGCAGCCCCTTTCTAACCCCACTCCAACTGCAGCTATAGGCTTTGTCTTTCTTACAACCCTGTTTCTAACCCTAACCATGGGCTCTGATCTCCAGGATCTTCTCCCACTTCCAGTGTATTTCCTATAGCAAAGATCTTCACCTTCTTCTCAGGGCCCGCTTCTTCTTTTCAAGTCCTCCTCCTCTTTTGAGGAACCATTCTTTTTCACGCCTCTTCTTTCTGGACCTACAAGCCCCTGGTTCTCCCAGGCTAAACGGTCTATGTACAGAGAGATACAGTCTGTGTCATGTCGCCTTTTTGATTGAAAGATTCAGGATGTGCCACTTTGTTTAGTTCAGGATTTAGCAAGTATGCTTTAAAAAAGTTCAACTTCAGACGTTCCCCCACCTAAATTATCTGCTGCGTCTTAGCATTCACAATTTAAGCTATTTTTAGCCTATGACAACTGATCAGTGAGCACATTTTCCCTGGGAGGAGGAGGAGGGAAGGAATCATCTAACACTGCCTCTAGTTCACTAAGTTCTGATGCTTTCTTTGAAAGTAAAACATGGAAGCCGTCTTCTTGCTTCTATTTCCCAGTTATCTGTTTTGCAGGATGAATTCTACTTGTCATTGCAACGTGGTGTGGACTGGTTTGCAGTGATGGCTGGGATACCTCCAGAGAGGAAATACAACAGTGTCTTATTTGGAGGTATGGAAATTAAACAAGCTAACAGACCTAAAATAAAAAAAGGGAAAACTAAAGTGTTATGAGGAATGATGAGGAAAATGCCGAGAAATTCAAAAACCATACTTGCCTGTTATAAGATTTAGCTTTAAATAACACAGAAAACGCCTCTTACAGTAGGCTATAAATGATTTTTGTTTTCATCACACTGATAGCAACAAAGAGTCGGACAGCCCCATCTCTGTCATTTGGAGACACTTAAAGGCAGGAGGAATGGGCCAACAGGAACGTTAAGAAATTCAGCGAGGACACACGTAAAATCCTGCCTGTGGGAAAGAATAGTCCCTTGCAATGTACAGACTGGCACAGGCTGGGCACTAACTGGTGGGGAGCAGCTCTGCTGTAAAGGCTTTTGGGGATCCTGGTAAGCAGCAAGCTGAGTGTGAGCCAGCCCTGGTTGCAGAAGTGCCAGCAGCACCTGGACTGTATGAACAGAAGCAGAGCCAGTAGGTTGAGGGAAGTGGTCATTTTCCTGTACTCAGCAGTTGTTAGACCACATCTAGAGCATTGCACGCTATTTTGACCACCCAGTACAAGAAAGGCATCCAGGAACTGCAGCAAGTTCAGTAGAGGGTCACAAAGATGGAGAGGCTGGGGGTCCTGGGCTTGTTCAGCCTGGAGCCAAAAGCATCCTTCCAATATCTATAAGGAAGTTAGTGAGAAGGCAGAGTAAGGCTCTTCGCTGTGGTGCATGTTAGTGAGAAGGCAGAGTAAGGCTCTTCACTGTGGTGCATGGTGGAAGAAAGAGAGGCAACAGCTCCAAGTAGAAGCAGGCGAGATTCAGACAGGAAATAAGGAGGAACTTTTTCACAGTGAGGATGGTCAGTGAAACAAGCTGCCTAAGAGGTTTCAGAGTCTCCATCCTTAGAGGTTGTCACACTGACTGGAACCCTGAACAATCTGGTCTGACCTCACAGCTGACCCTAGGAGCAGGCAGTTGGAGTAGGTAACCTCCAGAGGTCTCTTAACCTGAATTATCCTATGATCTTGCCAATTTGTTCTACAGATGGCTGGCAGGAA
>NW_009914658.1:4780-14859 GCF_000696875.1 Nestor notabilis
TCAGGAGCCTGCTGTGCTAGACCCTGCACAGGCACAGAAATTACTCTCCCTTCACAATTGATCTGCACATGATTGGAGATCAGTCAGTAGGAAACACTGGATATAGAAGGATGTGAGTTCAAGTCTCACCTCCCCTTTGGGCAGCTATAGTGCAGCACTGCTTCTAAATCTCATTAGTCCTATTAAAAACAGCAGAGCTGGTGACTTGCAGGGTCCAGATGCATTTGGAGTCATTAGGACACTGGTGTGAGTGAGCTCCAGCGGGAGTAGCGAAGGAAATACAGCAGCACATACATTGTGTTACACATCAGAGGCTCTTTGGCTCCTTGCTATGTAGACAGTTCTGAGGAAAGGGATTTCAGAGTATGTCTGGGTTAATTCTAATTGTTTATAAATTTTTCTGTTATACCCAAATAGACTACTAAGTGGTAACAATACATTCGCACTTCTATTCTAATAAAGCTTTGTGGTTGGTTTACATTTTTATTTTAAAAAGCCATTTGCTTATCCTTGGAGGAGGCCTCAGCTCACTAAAAGTCTATAAATTCTTTTTCCACACCTTTTTGAGCTGTGATAAACAGCTGTTTTCCACAAGGTGTTCAGTATCAATATTCTGCCTCCCTCAAAACTGGTGTGAGCAGAACTTCTGGTCTCTCTCTCCTCTGCCTTTTAAAGCTTTGACAGCTGAATGAGCTGAGACAGATAACCCAGTTTTTCCTTTAGAGAAAGACAGTGACAACAAGGCATTTTTTTGCCTGCATGTTGAGAGTGTAGTGCAAATTAATAAGTGTATGAAGCTAGAAATGGCAAGAGAAAAGAGGAAATAAAGATCAGAGAAGCTGGAGGCAGATTTCAAAAGACTTGGAGTCTGGAATCACTTCTACTTCTTAGGGTGCCTCACTAAGAGCAGTGCTTATGTCCTTCTTTCCATAAGATAGAAACAAAAACTAATTAAGTGTGACAGAATCAGGTTTAAACAATCAATCAAAAAAAAAAAAAGAATCTTAAAAGCACTGTGACTATTGAAGACTGTGTTATTTCTGCTCTAAGAACAGAAAATGTACATAGTCAGCCAGGGAAGCATTGGAGAATCAGCATTCCATTATAACCAGTGAGTTTCAAACCCCTTCTCACCAGTGAAGTAACAAGTGGATCATCCAGTTTATACCCATTTCTCTGCTCTGACTCTGTATTTGCCACCTCAGTTAAAAAACAATGCAAGATCTGTGTCATAAAGGCAGCTTAGTGTCAGAGACAAAGCTGTTCTTTTGTAGCTGTTGTTTTACATTTAGCAGTGTGATGCTGAAGTGGTGTGATAGTCTAGAACAGGTTGGCTGCATTTGTATTTCAGATGAAGGCAGCAAATCTAATGATACATGTATTTCTGTTTGGTTTTAGGTCTGATCGGCTCAATCTTTTCCCTCCTACAGTTTTTCTCCTCTCCTCTCACTGGTGCTATGTCTGACTGCTTGGGCAGAAGACCTGTCATCTTGACGACAGTGGTATGTGTCACTTGCTGATTTGAGTCATGCCATCTCAATACACAGCTGAAGGCACTAGGATCTTGTGGTTAGCACACAAGATTGGGAAACTGAATGTTCTGGATCTCTTGATTGTTGGTTGTTTTTTGCTACGTCACTTGGCCACATTTGCAAATCCAAGTGCTTAAGCCGAGTTTCCCAGAACCACAGTTTTACATAGAAGGCAACAAAATACCTATCTGTTTCTGGGATTTTCCAAAATCCCTTTCCCCTGTGTACAGCAGTTTGATTTCAGATGCTCTGTATAAATATTAGACTTAATCCCTGAATACTTCAGTTCCCTGAGTGAGTAATGAGGGTTGATCACTTGATGACCTGTTTCACAGAGCCTAGGGATTATTGGTTAGGGAGTGCTATGTAGCAGTGTAAGTTTTATTTCTTAGGAACATTCTCCAAAACATTTTCTCTGTTGCTGGTCAGAGTATGAGTTTCTAATTACAAAAGCAGTGCAGAGCAAGTGCATACATACATTGTGGAACTTGGCAGTGAATGATATAGAATTCCCCTTATCCTGTGGGCTTGTGGAGAGTGAGTTTAATAAGCATGTGTGCTTGTGATTGATTATGAAATTTAAGGGCTAGAATTGTGAATAATTCTTATTTTGAACTCAGAATTCTCCTGATGTTGGAAACAAATGGAGTGGGATGTACGAAAGTGGTTTTGTGCCTGGGACTGATTTAGTTCCCTCTGAACTCTTCTAATTTTGTCAGTAATCTAACATCTATATAAAATTTGTTCCTATTTCTTGTATATCACTGTCCAGGACATAGTGCAGTATCAGTATATTCAGACATTTCTGTTACATGGGTTTTGGAGCAGCTGTTGAAAAGAAACAAATTAAATGTTTAGCTGGGAAATGTGCAGAAATGATACAACTTTGCTCTGCTTTATAAAGAACCTTTTCTTGCTTCCGCAGATAGGTTTGATAACGTCATACTCACTATGGGCTGCCTCTAGGACTTTTGGTGGTTTTCTTCTCTCCAGGATCATAGGTGGAATAAGCAAAGGGAATGTCAGCCTCTGCACAGCTATAATTGCTGACTTGCACTCTCCAAAAGCACGGAGCAAGGGCATGGTGAGTTACATGTGAGATACATGTTTGAGTTTACTAGGTCACTTTTAGTTGATTTAGGTGCTCAGAATGTCTTCCTCAGATACGAGTGCACTGATCAAGTGAAAACATGGCTTCAGATGCTACCTTGCTTCTGAAAAGATGCCAGATCATTCTGCAGGTGAGCTCTCAGACTTGACCTGTCAATAACTTTTACCTGCAAGTGAAGCACGGATGCCCTAGAAGTGGAGAAATTGTGTGTTGTAACTGTACTCCTGCTGATGACTTTAATCCTGATTCTGAAAGCTTAGAAATCAAAAGGTCTTACGGCCCAATTTTGGTAGCTGCAACCCAGTTACAGGACAATCCATTTTTCTCACCTTCCCAAACTGTGGAAGCGCAGCAGTGCTGCACTGCACAGCATGCCTCCTGACTTCCTGGGATGCTGCACTGGCTCCAGGATCTGAGCTCAGCAGGTAAAAGCTGTGGCATTTGGCTGACTGAGCAGCAAGCAGTATGAGCTGCTGCCTTGACCTCTTCCAGAAGGCAGTGGCCCAGCTGGAAACACCCTGCAGGCTGCACTTAGCCTGTGAATTACCAGTTAGATCTCTTACCTTACAAAAACCTTAGGGGCCCAAACTTCTCTTAGCAGCTTGTTACAAGCCACTATGTGGGATAGCTGCTTCTCAGGAGGGGAAGGCTTTAGATTTCACAGTGATAACTAATAAATTTTCCAAACAATTTATTATAGTCCTGGTGAGCCAAAATATGTTTTTATTTGTGTAGAGGGATAGCCAAAGAGCACTAGTAAATAAAATGGGTCAGAGCCTAATTTTAGGACCTGAGAGCAAATTACTTACTACGTCATGGCTCACATCCATGGCTTGTACTCTCTTCTTTTCCAAAGCAGTGTAGGCATGTTCATTCTGCTTTCTGGGAATAGACTAGCATCTGACTGGTGCTATTTCCAAACTATGATGGGCAGTTGTCTGGGAGAGTGCTAGCTGGATAGGCTGAAATGATACTGGAGACTGAAGTGGTACAGTAGGATGCCCTGGCCTTGTTTAATTTAGTACTATAGATACAGTTAAATAGACTCAGGAAAGTGGGAGGATTGTGTCCTGGGATGGCACATGTTTGGGTCCTGCGTATGCAAGTGTACATCTTCGAATGTCTCTTAATGAGTCAATGAGCCAGATCCTGCGCTGTTTTATTCTTAAGCAATCTCACTGACTCAAATCAGTGCTCTTTTAAGCTCCCATCCAGTGTGTGTAGATTCTACCTCTTTTCCTATGTGCTGGTTTCATAGTGAGTTAATAAATCCCCCTTAGTACCTTCACTAAACTCAGGTTGCTCTGAGAAGCCTCTCAGCCTATGTGCATTATGAGACACGAATTCTTAAATACAAAAATTGCTGAGGCATTTTAGGAACTATAGACATCATTATGGCTTTCAACCATGGTGCTGTCTTCCCTCCTGCAGTTTTATACAACAAAAGTTTATCCTATGGCTGAGCAGTTCCTCAAGTGAGAATCATTATCTCTCTTTGCAACTCCCTTTCAGTTTGGAGTTTGTTCCCGCCACATTCCCAACTGGACAGAAAATAGAATCAGTTATTTTGGAAGTAACAGGTTTTTCACACTTACTGCTCTTTGCTGTGTGCTCCCTATGTCCTCAGGGTGGTTCTGTATCTGGCTGCATTTCTTTAAGGCAAATGCCAGGAAATTCAAACTGTTTTAAAACTGAGCTACGCAAACAAACTGGTGTCTAAAGCTGCATGTCTGTGTTCATTGTGTCACTGCAGGCAATGATTGGCGTTGCTTTCTCCCTTGGTTTTACCCTGGGTCCTATGATTGGAGCTTACCTGGCCATGGACAGAGAGAAAGGAGAAGTCTTCTATCTCCATTCAGCACTGGTAGCACTCATGTTTGCTGTGGCTGATTTAATTTTCATCTTCTTCCTGCTTCCGGAGACACTTCCCAAAGAAAAACGGGTAAATGGACTGTCAATGTGGACATGTGTGTTTCTGGCAAATACAGCATATGAGAACTGTTGTAATACTGGAAACAAAGAAGAGGCTTAGCCACTGACTCAGAAATCTAGCTCATTCTTGGGAGCAGGATTAAATACTGGATGGCATCACAGTGGGCGCATGATGGTCCCATCTCCTCGCCCAGTGAAATATATGAGAAATTCTTTATAGCTAATGTGACTGCTCAGTTGCTAGTTTTGGTGTGTTTAAATTTATCAAAACCTAACTGGGAACATGGGAGGGAGAGGGGGAATTTTGAACTATGATCACAATGACTCTCAGGGGAGGAATTTCAGCTTATTATAAAAGTAAATGCATCAGAGCCTGGATTTGCTTTCGTTTAGCTGTATATGGGAGAAATTCTCTTAACCATTTTTCTGTCTTTGCTTGATTATTTTGAACACTGAAGTAGCAAATGACTGAGCTCTCAGTTGTGCTGTCTTCTGCAGATACAAAATACCTACACATGCTAAAATGCAATGGCTTTGCATTTGTGGAGCCAAACATTTATTAACATTACAATTTTATACTGTATGATCAGACACTGTCCAAGATACCTGATTAAAAGGTGCCTGGAACAGTCCCTTTGTAGTGTGGGAGAGGCTGAATTTAGCCCTTGCTGTCTAGGTGAAACACTTGATTTGAGGCTCTCAGCTGGATTGCAGCTTTCCTGTTGTCCCTCGTTTCTAGGGAGCAATTTGTTCTGGAAGCTTCTGTTTGCAATGCTCCTACCGGGGCAAAACATTAGACCTTTCTGAGCATTTCTCAGCAGGTTGTGTCCCATGAAATCAGTTGCTCACATTATGTTCCCAAGCACTCTTTTATTCTTTTAACAGCTCTTTCATGTGTCATCTGTTCCCTTTTCCTATTTGGCTGTTTCTAAACATTCCAGATCAGATCCTGTTCTTAGCTAGAGCTGCACACTGGGGTGGTGGCAATGTACTGATGCAGGGAAGTGCTGTAGAGCCAATCTGTATTCTATAGACAATTCCACCTGTAGAAAGATAAATGGCTTCAGTGCCTTTTAGGATGGTATGATGACTCCCTTCCCCTTTTATTATCCTCTTGAGAGTCCTGCTAAGCTAGTCTGTGTTAGCCAACAGGACTGAGTTTTGATAAGAAATGAGTGTTCTGTCCCTGCTTTTTGAGCCCTGCCTCTGTGCAGCAGTGGGTATTGCATGTACGTGCCTCTCCCCTAGGCTCAGGTCCCAGTCATGCAAAATACACACAGGGTGTTTGATTGCTGATGAGACAGTGGTTTGTCTGGCATTGGAGCTTCTTGTGATTGCTATTGTTAGTGCTTTTGTGCTTCTCCTTTCAGCCTGTATCTGGGCAGTGGCCCCATGTGATGTATGTGTTGTAGGGCATTTGTCATTTCACTTATGAGGCTGCTTTGCTCTTTTGTTGGGCAATTTCTCCCACTTTGAGTGGGAGAGGAGCAGTTTTCTTGGCCTGTGGATGACAGAGGAAAGGCAAGTATGTCGGCTGCCTTTCTGGAACTTGGCTGGGCTGAGCTGGAGCAGGTGCTGCCAGGGTATAGGAGTGGATGTGTTGGAAGGACAAAGCTGTAAAAAGAGGGGAAATTCTAGTGATAACTGGTAGGAGGATGTACCAGTGGGATCAGACATCCATTTCCTTGAAATATGCTGTGTTCTCATGGTATTCTTGTTTCTCTATCAGTCCTTTTTTCACAGGAGAGCAATATTTCACATTTGTTCATGTTGGAATGAACTTGCAGAAAGGGGAAGTTGGAGGGAGACAGGGGGAACAAGGATGAGTTTTCATCCAAGGAGAAGACTTTTCACTATCCTTCTTCCCCTTGTTTTTTCAACTGTTCCACAAGTTTACCAGGTGAAGAGTGACCAATGAATCTATGTTTCACCTGTCAAAAACACTGGTCTTAATGGGAGGTGGTTAAACCAGCTCTGGCTTGAGAGAAGGGAGGAATAGAAAGGTCTCTAGTAGAATCTGTCCCCTTTAAGACCTTTAGAGTTGATGTTTAGCTAAACTAGTTATGGGCAAGGCTGCCTACCTGGAGAGAGGTTCTTACAACTCATCATGTAAGGACTGTGTGTAGGGGCTGTGGAGCATCACTAGCAGACTTACGGAGAAACGAGCTTTTGCTCTATGCATACTAAACAGTGTCTGAGGAGTAAGGCTGCAGCTTGGAAGGCACAGGCTGCATTCCTGATTTGGACTGACTGAGCCTTCAAGACATGTTACTTAGTCTCTCTGCATCAGAAGAAAACATGGTAAACAGAGACACTGTGAGAAATGTCTGGCTTTCAAGGTGACATTTGGGATGAGCATGAAGTAAAATTGAGCAATTTTGGAGTAATAAATCAAAACATAGAAATTAAATACAAACTAGA
Source organism: Nestor notabilis (assembly GCF_000696875.1). Lineage (NCBI taxonomy): Eukaryota > Metazoa > Chordata > Aves > Psittaciformes > Psittacidae > Nestor > Nestor notabilis. The sequence goes on from NW_009914658.1 coordinate 11,777, forward strand.
TGTTTCAGATTTTGAACCTGCAAAGAATTAAAACTCTGTGCAGTGCAGCTGGTGGCATGGACTGAATTGGCAGTGTACGCTTTGCTGTTTGGGGGTGGTGAAATGCTTTTGTCAGGTTTAGGACAATGTTTTCATTATGGGTCAGTGCATGAAGTCGCTTGTAGATTACTGCTTCTAGGGCAAATAGAGGAGAAATTAAATTTATATGCACACACATATATTAAAGAATCAAATATATGTATTTCATAAAACACTTAAGATTTTAAGCATATACATTATCTATGATATAATGTGTATCCTCTGGGCCAAACTAAAATCAGCCTTGTAGTACAAAGCAGCTTGGCACCTTGTCTGACACGGGTAATAATTCAAACCAGGTACAACCTGCAGGGTTTTTTGTTACTGGCAAATATGCTTGAAGAAAGTTGCTTGTTACCAGGTTCTCTATGCTGTAGTGTAAGCACCATCATGCCAACAAATGCAGGAATTAAGGATTGCTACAAGCCAGCTTCAGGAAATCCTCTTACAGACCTTTTAAAAGCATGGAGAAACTTCTTGGGAGTGTCTGTTTACCCTCTGCAATATATGCAGTGGAAAGGGAAATAAATATCCCAGTTTGTTCTGTGTTTATCAGCAGCTTTATGGCTTTATAACAAAACCAGTCTAGTATATTGAACTGGTTGCTGTTGTGAGACTAATGGGCTCCAGAGCTCTGCTGATGGATACTCAGAGGCTCTGACTATCAAAACAAGACAGGGGTCATGTTAGCACTATATGGAAGGTTAATTTGTATACAGCTTAATTAAATCCATTCCATATGAGTCCTCAGGTCATGCAGAGATTAAGTCCCACTGATTGTTTGACCTTTAATCTCCGCCACAAAGGGGTAGTAGCTCCCTCCCTCCTTATCTGGGAAGAGAAGGAGGCTCATCAGATAAAGTCTGTGCAGTGCTTTGAAGTTGTGAAATACTAAGCGTGATTATTCTGGATTCTTGAGGCTGTCTTACCTCTTCCTGTGGCTGTCAGGTAGTCTGAATTCTCCTACTTTAAAAGGATGTGCTTCTTTAAGAATTTAGGCATTATTTCTTCTTTACTATTTTCTTTAATTTTCTATACCTTAGAATAAAAACTAAAAAAAATCAACTCTCTATAGATGAAAGAATAAGCATCTCCTGAGCACCTGTTGATAAGGAGCAGGGAAGAGTGCTACTAGGTGCAGAACTAGGTTGAAATATATGGAATGCAAGGACCAGAAGTGCTACAAAAGACGTTTTCCTCTTCAAAAAGCCACACAGTGTGGCTGGGTAGAATCTCTGTAGAAATCTCTCTAAAATATCTTCAAAGAGTCTCTCTTAAAAGTTACATTTTCCTTTTCTTTCCCAGGAGGTGTCACCGGCTGGCTAAAAAAACCAGTACCAAAACAGATTGTTGTTTCATGTGCTACACATACTCTTCTCAGACTTGCAGCACACAAGCAAATCCCCAGCTTCCCATGAGCTTCAGGCAGATGTGCCACTGTTTTCCAAGTAAATGCTCATTGGACGTGAGGGATGATGCAGTAGGTGAACTATGATAAATAAAGCCACCTTCAAGGCTGTGGAGAATGAGCTGCTTCTGCTTTTTAAGTACCCAAAGAAGAATCTGTTTTCTGGTTTTGGTGAAAGCCACTGTCAGCCTTCTACCATCTAGTTAGTGCAGAAGCCAGTTCTGTGTTCAGAAAGTCTGGGCTGTTTGTAGGAGTCTCTCGAACCCCAATGCCATTTGCCTTGTTTCATCTCAGATAATTTGTGTAGGTGTAGAAGCACATTTGACTGTTACTGTCAATTCCTTGCAGTAGTTACTACCTCAGGTTTTTAAACAAACCTCTTTCTTTCTCCAATCAGGTCTCTTCTGTGACATCTGGATTTCAGGCAGCAGTTGACTTGCTCAGTCCATTGGCTTTATTTCGGTTCTCTGCAGTCACCCGAGGAAAGGAATCCCCTTCAGAGGAGAGTAAGTGTTATCTGCCTTTTTATAATGTATGTCTTTTTGTATGTGGCAGTGGTTTCTTAGTGAAAACTTTACTCAAACCATTTCAGAAGCAGCAGTTCAGTCATTTAAAACCTAACTTAAGTACAGGGAGTTGCAAGTTCCCTTGGACACTGGTGCTGTTATTCTGAAAAGAAGGTTTTAGACATGAGTGTTCTGAAGATTTCTGACTTGCCACTGGCTTTTCCTTCAGGCACTGGCTGCAGCATGGGGTAGGCTGCAGTAAGTGAAGTGATTTAAAAAGATAGATCAAGGCATGAGTAAAGGAGATGTGAGTTTGCTTATTCAAGCTGCAAACCAGGAAACTTCAGACTGGAGTTTTATTTCCCAGATCAGGACCTGGAGCTGTAGGATTTGAGTTGGCCGTTCATCTATATGAAATTTTGTAAGCCATAGAAAATAAATTGGTGATTGCCAGGTACACCAGCTTATCATTCAGTCCTCCTTGCTGCTGCATTTGGAGAAAACCTGTTAAACCCTGCACTGGCAGAAAGATAAGTAAGGAAATCTGGCACAGGCCATTTGTAGCTTAGAAAAAGAGCTACTGTGGATTAGCCAATATGATCCTGAGAGCAGCATCAAGGTATTAGGTGCAATGCAGGCATTGATTAAAATAATGAACAAATAAATCCCCGCATCAGTGGGAGAGGGAGGCAGAGGGGCTGGGTTGGATGAGTGAGAACAGGGTGAGCCAGAGAGAGATTAGTCTTTTTGACTCTCTTTCCCCTCATAAGAAGGGAGGTGATGGGCAGAAGTCATGTTGGGTTATGTCTTGTATGAATATTTAAGATGAACATCTGAGGTGAGAACTTTCCTCTGTACAGTTCATAAATGTTGCTCTATTGTTCTTATATTCTCAGGCTGTGCTTAAAAAAGCACCACTGTCTTTCTCTGTCTTCATTTTTTCCCTGGGTGTTTTTCCCTTTGTTTGTTTATTTGTTTAGATCTTCAGAATCTCAAAATCTTGGGCCTGGCTTATTTCCTGTACCTCTTCCTGTTTTCGGGCTTGGAGTACACACTGAGTTTCCTCACTCACCAGAGATTCCAGTTCAGCA
>NW_009914658.1:14890-28069 GCF_000696875.1 Nestor notabilis
AGATAAAAGTTGCATGTTCTGTCTAGGAGAGTTTTCAAAATCTGGATTTAATTTTTAAGGAAGGATTTCTGAGGTCAGTAAAAACACTCAGAAAGCAGCAACTGCCTCAGGGATACCTGGGCTTTGTGGGAAGAATTAATGAAAATACAAACTGTTCATCATGAAAGGAAATAACCTACAGCTTCTAATGACCAGAGAAAATCAATACACAAAGCTTCTGAAATACGTACAGCTGGGTTAGTTCCATTGATAATAATAAAATCTGTTCTTTTCTTGCCCAAAAGAGTTCTTCAGTATCAGGACAAATATTGAAGCCTAAAAAAGGCAAAGGATAGGGGGGATAGCTGTGTGATTATATTTACTCATCACAGTTCTGCATTGCGTATGGTTTATAGTCATTACATCATAGAGTTTGATTTCCTTTAGTCAAACACTAGAGAAGAAAGAACAGAATCCACTAACAGCAGCTCAGCTTGAAATATTTTTCCTGCCAACTCATCGGAAGATTTCCAGCCAGGAGCATGATCCTGCAGCTTGATTCCTTATGTATGTCCTTCCATTTGAGTAATTCTCAGGGGTTTGTCTCATCTTTCCCTGTCTGTCTTTCATTACAGTTTGTGGCTTAACTGACGTGTGCATGTCAAGGAAAGGTTGTCTAGTGTATTAAGCTTCTGCAGCATCCTGTCAGGATAGCCGTGTAGTGAGGTGCACAATTTGATGCTAACAGTGCAGGCTGTGTGACAGACAAGCTTGTTACAGAGGTGAGAACTTTGAGTTTAGTACATGAGAGGTGAAAGGGAAATCTGAAGAAATATTTAAGGGTAGAGGGAATGATGTTACAAGCTTCCTGGTGCAGTACACAATCACCACCATGCCAGTGCCCATGTGGTGCCTCAGTGACCTTAGTCCAACTCTGCATGAGTGGTGGCAATGGTTGTGAGAAAGCAAAACACTTTTTCCTTGGAAGCCAACAACTCCTGGGCACATGGCACAGGGTAGTGAATGTGCTGACTCTTCGTGGGCCACCCTAGAAACAACTAAACTACATTACAGCAGCCTAGAGACGATTGCAAGCATTTGTCAGCAGCTGTCCTATCTCTCTGTATGGCCTCAGAGGTTTATGTTCTTACTGTCTGCCTGCCATGGGGACTAATGTCAGCATGTTAACTTGGCACTGCTCACGCAAGCACCAAAAAGCATTTTCTCTCCTGTGTTCAGGAAAAGGTCTGCACTGGACCTGTGAATCCCAGGGTGGAATGCTCTGTGCGTGACTCCATGCTCTGTTTTTGCCTCCCTTCTAGCATGCAGCAGGGCAAGATGTTTTTCTTTATTGGAATAACAATGGCTGTGATCCAGGGAGGCTATGCTCGCCGCATCAAGCCAGGAAATGAAATCAGAGCTGTAAAAAGGGTAAAAACCACTAATAATGTGTATTTTTCTTTTCCCCCGCAAATCCAGTGTGTTAATTTTTCAGTCTAAAGGGTAGTTGGAGGCTCTAACTGTACTTGTGAAATCAAAAGAAGTTTCTGTCTCATTAATCCGGTTAAATGACTCCTCAAGACCCTGGTTATGGGGCACTTACCATTTTTACTAAACTTTGGAACATTACAGTCCTTTCTCACCATACCAGCTGCAGCATTATTGAGACTTTGAGCTCTTCATACATAATTGCAGTAAGGAATGAGAACAGAGTGTCCGTCTGTGCAGGTAAAATGCTGTGAAGCTTAGACTTCGTTTCAGTGATTTCTCTTGCAGTGCAGACATTGAAACTACTGAAGCTGCTTCAGAGCTGATCTCTGACTCTTTCTGGCGAGTTATTTTCAGGTTCATCTTCAGTCTGGCTATCTCTGTGCTTGGCAGGCTTTTTCCCTAGACTATATTTCACTAGTGGGCAGGGGGAAATAGGTTCTTCCTCCATTCTTTGATTTGTGATCATCAGTATTACTATTGCATGTTACAGTGGCGTGTACCAACATTCAGACTGAAGTTTAACTGACAGAGGTGTGCATTTCCTTGGTTTGCTTGCCTCCTTCTTCACAGAGATGCTGAAGCTGCTGTACTGGGATGCCAGGGCACGGTTCCCTGCAGCTTATACAGCTGTGGGACAAGTAGATACGTCTTGTCATTTACACTTGTGGGTGGAACTCAACAAAGCAGAACTTTTGTTGGCTGCTTGGTAACAGGTTTGCTTTAACTGTTAAAGCTCCCATCAATTTATTATACATTGTTTTGAGGCCAGTGTGGTTTTAACACCGACAGGGTAAAGAAGGTCACCAAACTGCACTGCATTCCAGGGAATTGACTCAGGTTTTCTTAAGTTATTTCTGCTGGTGAAACCATCTCCACCCTGTTCCCTGGCGGGCGCGGCACTCCCTGTGTCACATAGGAAGTGTTTCCCTGGGAGTGAGAACTCCCTCTGCTCTGTTAGTTCTGCTTTATCCCCTGCATCAGCTTCCTCTCTGTGCTCTGCCAGCCTGTCTCTGCACTGCAGTTCATGCAAACTGTGGGTTGCCCCACTCATTTTTATACTCCTTCCTCTTGCCTGCACTGGGAAGTGTAATTACCTCCACGTACTCAGTTTAGTTGGTCTGGGCTACTCACTTCTTACGAACACCCGTGTGCACTGTGCAGGAACTCGCTGGCCCTGGGGTGCTCCTGTAGATCTCAATTGCTTTTGTGGGAGTTCCCCCTTTAGCTGAAGTTATTCTGGCAATTCCTATCAATGGGCCTCCCTTAGCACAGCACGAGACGTTTGATGGGAGTGAACACATTACAGATCTTAACTTGCTGCAGAAGCTCTGTGTGTGAGGGAGACATCACTGGGGAACTGAAGTCCAGGCTCTTGGAGGAGATGAAGAGTGTTTTTTCTTTCAGGGTTTGAATTCCAGATGCCATTCCCTGCCCTCGTTTTTATTTCTTCCTGCAGCAGCATGGACTCTGAAAGCTGAAGTCAGTTCTGCTGTGGAAAAAGCAGAGGAGCTGTGCTCCTGGTGCACACAAGTATTTTGATCTCTTGTGCTGGCTCAGGAACTAAAGAGTTAAAGCTAGATTTCTGTCCAAGAGAGAGAGAACTCTGCAAAAATCATCTTCCCCTCAGTTGTGGGAAGTCGTTGGTGGGATAACTGCAGCCTGTGGTCCAGGGGACTCACTCTCACATGTGGTCTGCAAGCATGGGACAGTGACAGACAACAGGACAGTAAATTACCCTCAGGTGAATTTGAAATGTCTGCTTGGGAAGAAAGGGCTTTCTGCTCCTAACTTCGATGTAGTCCCATCAGCGGAAGGGAACTGGCAGGACCCCTAGAGTTAGGCTTCAACAAGCAGGGCTTAAATGTGACCGAGTGACTCATTCCTCTTTGCAGGCTATTATATTGCTGATTCCAGCTTTCCTGCTAATTGGATGGGCTGTAAATGTGGCCATGCTGGGCGCTGGACTGCTGCTGTACTCTTGTGGTGAGCGATTCAAAACACACTGAAAGCTAAGCACAAGTGATGTTTCTTCTTCTGTTTATTCGCCCCATTAACAAAAATGCATTTCTAATTTCAAATTTGAAGTGACAGAAAGTTGACGTTTCTGTTTATAAAATAGGGAAGAAATAGCATCTGGGTTTGTTTCCTGATGCTGTTTGTATCACAGGAAGTTGCCATGGTGATATTTGGAAGCATCCCCAATGCTCCTGTTGTCCTCTTGTCTCACTGGAGAGCTCTTGAGGGTGTTGTCCTCCCCTTTTATCAGACCTAGAAGCAAAATAATCACTGAATAGCTCAGCTCAGGAAAAGAAGGGGGACAGCGTGTCTTTGTGTTTCTGTGGGGGCTGTGTTATTCCTTAGGCAGCAGCTGAGGAGGCCTGTGTTAGCAGCACTGGGGACAGCTGAAATCTCTTTTCAGATAGGCTAGAAGTTTCACACATGACTAATTACAAAAGTAGAAGACTTCTCTTCTTCATGATACAGCTTGATTTAAGTGTAAACTGTAAACCATAAAAATGCATCTAGGCAGTAGATTGCTTGTCTGGGGACAGCTGTGTTTGACAGGTTTCAAAATCTACATCTTATCTACAGATTACTTTGGTTTTGAAAGCCCAACAGTGAGGGGATGAGAGGAGGTGTTCATTTTGGCCAATTTACTTCTAAGTTAGGAGCCTCATCTTCCTAGGCTCTGTACCTGGGCAGAAGACCCTATCTCTTCCCCAGTTAAGCCAGATAGAAGTGCCTGTGGAGCGGCCTCTTCTCCCCATCTCTTCCTCCTTCTGCCCCAGGAGTTAGAGTGCTTGCAGTTAAGGCACCATATCCATCATTCCTGCTCTCCTATTGTCCTTTCCCTCCCCAGAAAAAATTCTGCTTTGTATGTTTAAAGCACTTCCCCCTTGGCAGAAAAGGCCCCGATTTCAGTAAGAGGGCAGTGACTGCTGAACAGCTCTTGGCTTTTGTGTCCAAAGGTTTTGTAACCTCTTCTTCTTGGACTCAGCTGTCATTTCCCAAGACAGAACATAGCTGCCTCGTCCACCCATGAGTACAGTAAAGCCTCACGCATGGGGACAGTGTGATTCTGTGAACAGCTCCCTCACTGTCACTTGAAATGGGAGCAATTCCCTCTCCCTGCTCCACCTGACCAGACCACAGCAATTTGGAAAACTACCAGTGCTCTGATCTGACCTATCCACCCCTTTCCCATGGGCTCATGGAGTGAGAGGCACTGATGTGAACCATCTGCTCCAAGCACACATGGCTCCGGGCTCTCCGTCCAGGTTGGCTTTGAGGGTGTTTTCATTACTGAACTGGATTAAACCCAGTGATCTGTTGTTGGTGCAGTGCCCCAGAGCTCAGCATATTCCTGTGCAGTAGTAACGAGTTTGGGCTGTGTGTTTGTCGCTTGTGCTGGTTTTGAGCTCTGCTGTTCACTGACAGTCTCTTCTGTGGATTTTTCCAGCTGCGGCCATTGTGATCCCGTGTTTGTCAGCAGTGGTGTCAGGCTACGGTGAGTGTCTTTCCTGCTTTGAGCAGCAGCCCTTGGCCACATAACTGACCTGTGTGTACACTTGGCTCAGGCACAGAACTGACCTCAAGTTCAGTGAAGCATCAACAGAACGCTCAGTGGCATAGGTCCACCTCGGCTCTGAGTGTTGGACCAGCTGAGCTGCTGCTCCACATTGTATGTGTGTAACCCTGAAGCGATAACCACCCTGGCAGGAGTGAGGCTGGAGTCTAGAGAAGGGCTGTTCCTACTGCCCTAGCACTGCCCTGTTTCACTTCAGCACTGCCCCATGGTCACAGTCACTCTCTGATGGCACTGGGCCATGCTGAAGCCAGGCAGAACCCTGTGTCTCGATGGAGGTGCTACAGCCCTCAACCCCTCCTCTTCTGTGAACATCCTTCGGGGAAGGGGAGCTGACTGGGGCTGCCAGGGATAGGAGGAGGATAGTCTGTCCCTGGGAAACTCGGGAACATCCCACAGGGGAGCATAGGAAACCCCAGACTGCGCTGTACGTGTTTGTGGAAGCTGGCAGCACTCCGTGCTGGACGGGTTCAGAGCTGGCAAACAGCAGCCATCTGTTCAGTGGCTGTCAGCACCACTCTTCAGTGTTGTATGTGTGGTACTGCGTAACACGGCTTGTTCCAGTGGGATGGGGAAACATGAAGCAACCTTATTTCTGGTTATGAATAAAAAGATGAAGAAGCACAAAGAATTAATATCATGGGCAAAGGCCACAACCAGGACTGAGAGAGGGAATGGCCTGGGCTCTGAAAGAGACACCAGCCACCACTGCCTGCAGTAAAACGTTCTTGCCAATTCCTTAGAACAGACCTTCTCAGGAACCTTCTGAGTTTCCTGGTCTGGCACCACTGGTTGCTACGTAACCTGGTAGAGCAGCTCTTGCTGTGGTGCTGTCTGCAGATGACACCGTCCTTTCTTCAGCTCTGCCTCAGGTGGTTGCCAGCACTGCAGTGCTTGCTGAGGTGGCTTTGCTCATGGATGTCACTTGTGTGTTGCTCTAATTTAACTTGCATCCATGCTTCTGTGGGTATCACCTGTGCTTCCTCAGCAAACCTGGTACCATGTAAAGATCATTTGTGGTGGTGTTTTGGGGGTGTGGTGAGGAGAATACACTACACGTCCCTCCCCAAGCCCACAAGCTGATTGTCCATGAAGCAGCCATGTTTGTCTTGGTGGAGGGGAAATAAATGGAGATTGGGCAGTGGGTGTGGAATGAAAGGAGGGGAGATGGGTGTGGGAAACACCTCCAAAGGAGTAAAGCTCCCAGAGGCAGAGCAGTGCCCTGCCCCAGCAGCACCCCCCCCCCACCACCAATTGCTCTCTGCTTGTACAGGCTCTGCTGGGCAGAAGGGGCGAGTGATGGGGATCCTCCGGAGCCTGGGTGCCCTGGCCAGAGCCCTGGGACCAATCCTGTCAGCTACTGGTGAGTGTGACCTCCTACTCCTTACTCTTCTGCCAGCATCCAGCATTGCTCTGGGCCCCACAGCCCCTGTGGGTCTGGAGGGAACGGGCAGCCCCATAAAATTGTCTTTGCAGAAGTAGCACCAGGAACATCTGTAACCTATGAACTAAAGTATCCCCAGTGCTCGGGGCACATGCGGTGCCTTGTGGCCCTGGTAGAGGCCAAAGGAGGCTGTGCCTGAGGAGCCCTGGTACCCTCTGTAGGGGGTTCAGCTCCCCCATGCTGTTACAGGGAAGCAGGCAGGCAGCATGTCAGAGCTGGAACTTGGACCTAGTGTTAAATCTGAGCAAAGCCAGAATCTGCTTCCTGGCTGCATCCACGTGCCAAGCATCCAGCTCGCTCTGGCTCACCAAACCCCTGCCCTGCATGGCAGCGAGTGCACCCGCGCATGGTGCCTTTCCAAGAGGAAGAGCCTGACTGGGCTTTACAGCAAAGCTGCTCCTGAGAGCAAGCTGTGGAGAGCAGCAGCTCCAGTTAACACACGTGGAGAGACTAACAAGGTAAATCTGCTTCCTTTGCAGTTTACTGGCTGGCAGGGGCCGAGGTTTGCTTCACCATCTGTGGTGCTTTCTTCCTCATCCCCTTTGCTTTACTTGGTTCTATAAAAGAGCCGCTGAAGAAGGAGTAGGAAGGAACCACACAACTATCACCAGCTTCCCTGGACCGCTCCTCAACTTAATTCTCAGCACCCAACTCTGCTGTTGAAAGAGGAAGAGGAGGACTTTGATCTTCTGGAAGGGGTTATGCCATAACCACTTGCAGCAACAACAGACTTCAGGTCTCCCATAGCCCCCCTCAAGTTCTGTGTCTCAGATGACCTCCCAGCCAGCTTGGCTGGCTTCACGAATAGAAGAACCACCACCGAACACTCCCAAACCCATGGAGTAAAGCATCGAGCCCATCAGCCAAGCAGGGCTGTCACGGCTGCCAGTGGCTCTTGGTGGCTCCGCTCAGCTCCTCTCCCAGCCCTCAGCCTCGGCCACCGTGGAAGGGTTGATCTGCGCCTGGCTACCAAAGAACAGCCCCCCCCGGGGCTCTCACCAGGTATTGCTGCAGTTGGCACACGAAGGCACAGGGGGCCTGGTAAGAGCTTGACCACCTGCCTTAAAACATGACAGTCAGAACGGCTCCCCCCGCCTGATGGAGACTGTTTTTAATACATAGGTTGAGAGGTTTTTTTATTTCTACTTCTGTGTGATGGTTTTTGCTGACCAAGCACTGTTCCTTTTGCATTACAAATAAACTCTTCTATCAGATACTGCTCTGCTCAGTGAATCACAGTGCAAACCTTACAGCCACCTCACCCTGGCAAAGCCCTCTAGGGACCAGGGCTCCCCGCGTTCCCAAACACCTCCTGGGGGACCCGGGTGCTGCCCCAGGATGCGGGGGGGGAAGGAGCCCTTGTCTGAGCATACATTAAAGCAACCATTAATCAACACATTAAATCACTGAAAGAAAAATGAACATATTAAATTTGACAGGCTACAGCTGTAGAATAAAACTGCACAAAGTTTTGAAAGCAGAGCATGAAGGTTTTAAGACTTTTATTTGTGAGTAGAACTTAATGATACAAGAAAAAGAAAAATACAGGACTTTATTCTACCCCGAAGTGTGTAACCATAGCATACATGACTACATTTCATACTGTAATACAAAGAATTAAAAGAACAAACTACAAAATCAGAAATTAAAGAGTCATTGCATACGTGGCTGAGAGAAATGGAGGGACTCCATTAAAGAACTGAAACATACAGCAATTAGTCACTGAATTAGGACCCTGCGCTAGAACACGATTCAGCAAGGTGAGCACTGCACTCGTCCAGGGGGCAGAGGGGACCACGAGGGTCAAGCAGACGTGAAGCCGCTGCAGCCCTGGGCAGTCACCTGCCTTGCTTCAGCACTGACCCCACTTCCAAGTATCCTTCCGCACCCAAAGCGACAGCTCCCATTTCCCCTTCCACCTCCCAGCCTGACCCAGGCCGTGCCCCTGCTCTCTGCTGCAGCAGTGTAAGGCATTAGTTTGCTGCTGTGTTGCCAATTGCAAGGTTTACTGTTGTCCTCAGAGGTGAGAGCTGCATCCTGTTTTCTACAGCCGCTTGCAGTGACTCAGCACCTTCCCCTCTCCTCGCAGGGCTGTCAGCGTTTGCTGCTGCTGGACCAGGAACACTGACATGAGGAACCAAACAGGTTCCAGCCCTCCCTGTGAGCCTCCCCTACCCCACCTGGCACTACTGTTAGGATGGGTGACAGACAGAAGCATGGCAGTGACTGGGAAATAGTGAATTCAGTGGCAAAAAGTGATTTTCTTTACCATGCTACATATTAAACAAACATTTATAGCAAACTGTGAAAATACACCTTTTAAGGTTATTTGGGGTTTCTGTACTTCACTGCTGGCGACAAAAATAAAATATTAAAGAAACACCAGTTTTTGTAAGTGAAAATAATTCATATAAAACAAGGTTACCTGTTCAGTGTAACGCATTTACATTATTATCATGGGAAGAACACACACAAAAGGCTGCAAGCAGGGTTTATGTGCAGCAGCTCTGCACCCAAACCCTCTGCTAAGGCCCAAAACAGCGGCCCAGGCTTCACACCACCGCCAAGAAACCTCCCAGACACTTGTGGTACAGTTACTTATAACCTGTTCTAACAGCCAAATCACCATGTGAGCAATCCATAGGGAGGCAGGACTCAAAGTCACATTTCCCTTAAACTGCATTTGCTAGGAAGTAAGATTGGGCTCTTAACACACAACTGTGAGCGGAACACACCATGGATATTTCAGTCCTGGACAGCAAAGATGATTTCACGAGCCAGTTAAAAAATAAAGTGTTTTGTTACAATGGTGAAAGGGGAGAGAGAGGAAGGAATGGATTAGCCTCAAAGCTCGACTAAAACAGGGTTTGTGAGCAGGTACTCACATGTCAGTTCAAGAACACCTCCCCTCGAGAGCGCCACTGCAATAGCATCTGCTCAAGAAGTCAGCATTTAAAAGGAAACTTACTTGTGACTTGGAACAGAACATGGGAGAAGAATGCTCCTTGTGGTAAGCCATGTGTGGTTTATTTCTAATTGTGAACATCTTTTTAATTCTTTTGTAAAGCAGCGCAGGCTTTAAATCAAAAATAGCGGTTCAATGCCTTCCACATGGAAGTCATTCACATTTGATTCCAAATTCAGGATCAGATCTGCGGTAGCTGCTGAAAACACGGGATTAGCACCTTTTTGGCCATTAGTTTCTGGTTATAACCTCAAACAATCAAGCCATAACTCGAGGGGCTGGTTGGGTTACTTGTTGCATTCATTTACATAGTACGACAAAACACTCGGTACGATCTGGTACATTCTAGTGGTTAATGGAGTTGGGAATATGACAGTGTTTCTGCAGTGTGTTTGGCCTTTAGGAGTCACTCTTCTTTTTGCTCTTCTTCAGGAAGGAAGGAGTGCGAAACTTCTTTTTCTTTTTCGATGGGGACTTCCCTGGAGATTCATCACTACCTGCATCGGCTGCCGGCCCCTCCTCCGTGGTTGGTGTCACTGGCTCTTCAGCAGGTTGGGGCTGGGGTTCCTTGTTTTCCACTGCAGGTGATTCCGTTTGGCTTTTGGGCACATCTTCCTCACACCTCCCTTCCTCCTTCCCCAAGGGAGGGAAGCTGAGTGCTTCTGAAGGCTCGTCAGGGGTGAGATCTGGGAGGGTTTGCTTGAAAGTTGCAGCGTCACTGTCATCTTTGTAAGTCTGGTCCTGCTGTCTCTCTGGTGGAGGGACACACAACGACACAGTTAGTTTTACCTAAGTGTCCCTGGAACACAGAAGCGAAGTGAGTTGATGGTAAACGCGCTCTATAAAAAACCTAAGATATTTAACTTTGCAGAAAAGCCTTTGTAATAGGTCTGGTCTCCTTTCGCTTTGGGCACAGAGGTACAAACAAGATACTCAAATGTTCTCTTTGCCTTTAAGCTTCTAACCACAGAATAGATAAAGCCGAATTCCATCATGTGGCTGTAAACCAGCAAGAAAGCGACTGGTTCAGCTCTTTCTTGTTTTACGTGTAACGTACAGGAGGTTTTAGGGCAGTAAGCAGGAGTTGAACCTGTAGTTTTCACTGGCATTGAAGAGAGCATCATGCAATTCCAAATCTCAATTATTTTTTCTTTTGGTGGAGTAGAACTAGTTGCTGGTTTGCTGTGAGGGATACACACAAATCCACTGATTTCTGAAGTGCTGGCCTGCCAATTTGTAATCAGAATGCTTGGATTCTTATAACATTGTTCCATGAGATCTAACAGATGTTGCTTCAGAATATGATCTCCTATCACAAAGGCTTTGCTTTTGCAAGGTATGAGTATATATTATGGATACCTACAAGTTAAATCCATGGGGTTTGTCAAATTAAATGAGCTCAGCAGGTTATGCAATAACAGCTTTTGTTTTTAACATATGTGATGCCTAACAGCAAAACTCACCCCTGCAGAAGGAACATCAAAAACCTGGCACCAACTTCATGTCCAAAGGTGAACTTCGCCACCGCTCCCTCAACTGTAACACTTCCCTCCTTCTCCACTGTGCTTTAGGGATGTTCTGTTTACAGCTCCTCTTTGTACATAACATGTTGAACAACCTACAGTTTTTAAGTTCCCTGCAATGCTCATCACTGAACTGGAACCAAGAAGGATCTCGTCGCTGCGTCAAATATACCCCCACTGATGTTACGTAAGGAGGAATTCAGAACAAAATCCAGGCCATGCTCATTGTAAGGCACAAAAGGCAACTATTTTTTCCCCCTTTTAAAATCTTGTTCATTTTAATTTGAAAAGAGTGAAGGCTTTCATAAAAATTTACAGAAAATAGTTGATACTTTACCATTTTTTCTATGGAAATGACAGAGTGTTCTTTTTATTTCTGCCAGATGGGAGTAATACTCCTCTAACATTATTTTAGAGGGCTCTGTTCTGTGAATATCTGCTAGAAAACCAACATATTTTGCCTAGAGCACCATGAGCTTCTAAGAGGTTAAATAAACAGCACACACTAGTATTCAGTGCCAAACACTCGGAATGCACGAGTTAGCAGTTTAAAAGTTATAATGCAGGCAGGATTTATAACAGAGGAAGAAGAGAAAGCCATTATGTACATTGCAAGCTGTCCCCTAAAGCTCTGGTTTAACCCGAGTCCGTTTGTGATGCACAAACCTGTTAGAAGCACCACCTACAATTCTTTACTACCACTACACTCTTTTTGGATTTCATTTTACTTCTCAGGAATTAACTGAAAGCCCTGCTGATGTCTTCTCCCTGTGATCCAGGGACAGTATGTCTGGGAATGGCTCAAAGCTGTAGCAGGGGAGTTTAGACTGGACTTCAGGAAACACTTCTTTACCAAGAGGGTGGTCAAACCCTGGAGGAGGCTTCCTAGAGAGGTGGTTGATGCCCTGAGCCTGTCAGTTTAGGAGGCATTAGGACAATGCCCTTAACAACATGCTGTAACTCCTGGTCAGCCCTATCATGGTCAGGCAATTGGACTAGATCACCGTTACTGGTCCCTTCCAACTGAAATAGTCTTTTCTATTCATTAGCTGGCCCAATTTTTGTAGAGCAGGCACCATATTAGACTGCCAGTCGGTTTCATTTTATCTTTTTAAAATAAGTTTAAAAGAAAGTTTTAAACAAAGTTTTTAAAAAAGGGATTAGAAATTCTTAAAATGAAAGAATAGGAAGCTACAGGCATTTGCCAGTTGGCCTAAGCACTGGATAAATGTAAGCAGGTTTATAACTCATTAATCCAGGACTGTTATCCTTCCGAGTCTGTCAAATTACCACCAGCTTTCCTAAATGGATTAACATTACACGCTGGAATCAAACAAGCATCTGTTTACTCAGCTCGCTAAGGACAGTATTTTACCAGAACTAGGTGGGTTTACAAATGCAGTATGCAAACACCTTGGTGTTCTATTGATGGATTTCAGTAATGGAACTAGGAAGGTTTAAGAATGCATCTTGCTGCAGAACCTATTTATAGTTTAAAATCTCTGCAGTACCTCAAAACTTCTGAAGCTTTTTAGAATAATCATGCCTAGATCCATGCTTCTGCTTTATATATATTGTGACATAAGAGTTTGAAAGGTAACATTAATACTGGCGAGTGTTTACAATTCACATTATTTATGAAGAATAAAGGTTTATGTTTTTTCCAACACAAACATGTGGACAAACATACAAACTAGGCCATAACTGAGTTAACACAAAACACTCTGCTGACTTCAGCTACACTTAAATAGAGGAAAATATGAGGTAAAAAGGTCGTGAAGCAGCTCTGTAGAGAGACCATTGTCATTCAACAGAGCTTCTGCCAACCAAAGTCATCATGGGTGTGAACTTCCAGTTACTCTCTAAAATGAGCTTTGTATGTTTGTCCTGGAAAACTTACAGAACTACACGAGTCTGTGGAGCACGAATCTCAGATTGAAAGGATTTTCAGGTTTTAGAACTTTACTAGTAACACCACAGGAGTCTATGCTGTAGTTTGACTTTCATACCAATGACAAACACACTGACTTTCAGATATAACAGGACATACAAACATGGAGGGGGCCAAACATCCTTATTACTTTAAAGTATAATCTGAGGCAGCCCTGCAGAGCTAGCCGAAACAGATGGAGAAGTTGCTGCCACCATGTTCTTGCCATTATTCCTTTGTAGAAATCTGGATTTTCCTACA
>NW_009914658.1:28100-40600 GCF_000696875.1 Nestor notabilis
AGTTCCATATCCACTCTGTGCAGAAGTCTGCTGGGTAAATTTCAGACAATGCCAGTGGTAACACTTCTGCACTGGAATAGATGAGGAACTTTCTTCCATGTTATTACCAGGTCCATATCAGGTTGTACAGGCAGAAGCAAACTGCTGGGGCAGAAACTCCCAGACCTGTTTCAGCTGTATCTGGAAGACAACTTCAGACTACTCCTTTTTAAACTGAGGAACGGGACACACAGATATGGAAACACATAATGTCACTTCCAGTGTCTCGAAGGGGGAGTGCATTTTCATGTAAGATCTGTAACTACCTAGAATTTCATGAAATCAGCAACTAAAGAAATCAGGGTCTCAACTGAAAGAGCCTGCTTAAATAAAAAAAGCAAAACCAACAAACAACCCCTTAGTAAACAAAGATGCAGGAGTGAAGCAAAGCACATAAGCAGGTCAGAGTATGGAATGATACTTACTATGGTAACAGGTACTCTTTAGCATATCCATCTCCTGTTTGTAACGCAGCCACAAGAAGAAAAAAGCACAAGTAGAGAATCTATGCATTCATCACAGCCATTGTGTTAAGTTAGAAGAATGGTTGCAACCATTCTTATAGAAAACAGGATGAGATGAAGTAGTGAATGGAAGACTAACAGACAAGTGATATATCCAATGAACGAGGTAAAGGAAACAAGACGAAAATTAGATTACACCTCTTCAGGATTGTTATTTTATCCTCTTTTTAAGGAAATTGTGGACTTTACCAGCCCTGCTCTCATTTTAGTTAAAACTACTACATAAGGTGAGCAAATAATGATGTTTAGAGTCAAATTGAGTTACAAAGTATTTACTGAGGTGTAATCCAAGTACAATAATGTTTAAGAAATGTGCAATCAGCGAAGGAGATTTACCAAAGCATCCAAATTTGTGTCTGGTTCACCATCAGACACCATTTCATTTCTTAAGAGCCACCATTTCTCACAGAAAATGCACAAAAGGGTAAATCAATTGAGAAACACCAAGCGATGACGAGGCAATTCTGAAGAGATGAAAATTTGTCTTTATATTAATGCACACTTCTTTATTATTGTAAACAGAACTCCTAGTACACTCACAGTTTAGTGGAGTATATTTTAGGTAGTATAAAAATAAAGTACAAGACAAAATTTACCTTTGTTAGCTACTAGTTCATATATTTTCATGCGTCAGTCACTAGTGATGCAGTTACTGGGTTTCCCTGGCCCCCAAATGAGAAGAACATACCTTCCTCTATTTTAATCGGCGTGCTGGGAGGAGTGCGAGCTGAAGTGAGATCAGGGGGACTTCTCTCTTTCTGTGGCCTGCCATCTTCTGAAGGTTCTGCAGATGTAGAAAGGCAGAGAAAACGTTTCAGCATGTGAGAAAACAAAAGTCTCTTTGTGCTCCATGTGCACAAGATTTGAATACATTTTCCTGAATCAAAATCCTGCCAGGATATGAAATAATACCAAAGCAAGCAAAAGAAAACTAAGTGATAGTTTGATATCAACAGAACTGTTCAAGCCACAGCTGTGCTCTGTGGTGGTTTTTGTTTTTCCAAAAGGGCATGAACAATGTAATAGTTTATGAATTGGTTTATCATGCTGCTCTAAAGAAAACTTGTGAGGAAAAACCACAAGGAAGATAGAAACAAATGGGGGGTGGGAGGAAAAATGCTTTCAGACCCACACAAGATAAGGCTCTTTTGCTTGCTTTGCATTGCTGAAACTCTGCGTAAACAAATTTGCATTCCCAAAGAAGAGAAGACTGCACAGATAATCAGCAAAACATGCAGTAATTAAATGATTCAAAACAGATTTCACAGCGGTTTATGTGTTTGTAATTAGTAAGGAGGGTCCCCCTTGCTTCCAGGTTTAAACATTAACAGAGTACACCATGTATCAGGAACAGTATTAAAACATTTCTTCTGTACAGTTCAGCTACACAATTAAAAGTGAAATCAGCCCCACAGATGAGAGTCAACTGATAGAATCTCCAAATGGTGTAGCTAAAGAGGTCGTTCCTTAGATTGCAAGCACAACTGTACCATATTAATAATACCTGAGGCCTCAGCCAAAAGGTCAGGATTCGACCTTAGTGCTTTGATCACTGCAGTATGAAATTCCTTATGGGAGGACTTCTGCCCATCTGTCTCTTCTCGGTTAAGATGTGTGATGACTTGCTGCGTGGTCTGACAAGAAACCCGTGCAGCAGCAAACTGAGTGTTATCTAAGGATTTAGACAGTGATGATACGTCACGATCCTGTAAAGTCTTTGTATCTGTTCCTTGACAGGTTTCTGATCTCCCTTTCAAATACAGAGATTTTTTTTATCTGATCTATTTTGCTCCCTGATGGTCTGATTTCTAAGCTATGTGCTCTGTTCCTCAGGTGGTGTCTGTCTCAGTAACACAGTCTCTACGTATTAGGGTATCTAAGAAGCATGTGGCAACGTTACTGAGAGAATAAACACTGCAACTACACAGGCACAACAGCAGAATATCCCACCCCACACAGTCCAATACTTGATTAACTGAACACATACGATCTACAATGGCTCCTACATCATCTTAACAAAAGGCAGAAGCCAGGAGGACATACTGCAAGAGAAAAGGCACTTCTGGCTCCTGCATTGCTCAAATTCAAAACCTAACAACAGACGAGCATCTGAGTATCATCCTTTAACATTATAGAGAAGTAAAGCAGGAGAACCACTTTAGATGCAGCAATCATCTCTCATAAGTCTACAATAATTTACAGAATCTGTTTTGGAGGATATGTGTCATTTCCAAGTAGCCTTCAAACATGGTTCTGTACCTTCCCCATTCAACAGATTTCTCAAATCCACAATTTTCAATGGGGTAGAAAACTGCAGTTTTGCTTCTGAAAAGCAACACTATTCTATCACCCTGGACTATCTCTACTGCTAAGGGAAACAAAGTGAACAGTCTGCAACAATCTGCAGTACCTAAGAACTTTTCTGACTGCAGAACCTGGCCATCCTGAACACCCCAGTTTGTCTGCTAGTGTAATTTTTAAAAGAAGATCTATGCGCTTTACAGAATGCTCCATTAACACCCAGATTGCACATTCTATCTCCAACATGCCTTTAAATTTTTAAGTCACGCTGGAAAAACTGAAACACACCAAAGCTGAATACTTGATCCATGGTCTCTGCAGGTAACCCACATTCCAATAAACTTGCTGTTCTTATAGTCTGTTGCAGAACAAACGCACACAGAGAAACCAACCTTCTGGGCCCTTCTGCTTTCTTTCTACTTCTTTGCGATACTCTTCCAGTTCTCGATCAGTGAGTTTATTGAAGGGATTTGGTCCTGTTGTGCTCACTATGACTTTGGGTTGATACTCCTTCTCGATTATTGCCTTTGACGCAGTCACCAGTTCTCCCTGACAAAAGACAATTAAGATACATCTGCAATTGAGCAGTAACTTGCAGAACCCTGAGAAGTACAGAGGCTACAAAGCAATCGGAAACAAAACAAAACGATAAACTGAAAAATGCTACATTTATTTTCTTTTAAATAAAAAAAAAAAAATAAAAAAAATCAAAACTACTGCAGATTTTAAAACAAATACGTTAATTGACAGCAGGTCAATATAAAGGAGAAAACAGGTCTTGTTAATTACTCTTACAGACACATCAGTGTTTCCACCAGGGAATATCCACCATTAAGCAGTAAATCAAACAGCAGCCCAACAGTCTAGCTGAATTGTGCCTCAAGTCACGCAAGTATGAAGTTTCTTTTTCTTCCCACAAAAGAAATGGGATACCAGGCCCAAATGCCTGGCAGTCTGGGCACAGAATACCTGTAGAAGTTCACAGGACTCAGCTCACAGGTACTTCTGTGGTTTGTTTCAGGTTTTTGTTTGTTTCAGGGGGCTTTTTTGTTTGTTTTGGGGTTTTTTTAGTAAGGGAAAAGCCATTTCTAGTAGCTACTGCATAACATCTAACAGATGTTATAGTAAAAAGCCATCCTGTGTGTGTTCTGCATACATCAGGATTAATAGTTTATTACAAGCAATTTTTAAGTAGCAAAGGTTAACTGCCATCTTATACAAGTTAGATATTTACATCTATAACATTTGTCACACAAGCCAGACAAAAAGGTATACAAACATTAGCAATTCTAAGTTCACTAAGTTCCAATGGACAAAAGCTGCTGCATCAGAGATTTTCTAATGCTACAGTTTTTCGTTTTTCTTCTCCAATCATATGGTAAAGACTAAAGCCATATAGTAAAGCTGTGTCTTTCGAGTGACTTGTTTAAGCATTTGATTCTTCATTAGATATACAGAACTCTACTGACACTAGTTTGGAAATGACTGATGTGTGACCTGTGCTTCATGTCATTGTGACATCTGAGTTGCCTTCCTTGTTGAAAAGAGGTATTTGAATTCCATTACCACATAGGTATGGGGAACTGATTAGCCCACATCATCTTCATATTCAAATGTTTTTTGTTCCAATATTGAAAAGAAAGCATTAGAAAGTTCAAAAATAAACAGCACCTGAACAAGGGGACAAACATTCAATTCCACATTCATACTTGATGAACAGGCATGAGATCTTCACTGTAAAACTGAAGATGAAATTAGACAGAGCACCGTTTTGGATGCTAAGAGCTGCTTTGGACGTCTTGTCAGCACCAACAAGGTGACAGACCAGAATGTCCAGATGGAATGAGGACAAGAGCAGTTAAGGTATTTCTGAAAGCCCCTCATCTCCAGAAAGGTGGTCTAGAGCAATGCAGGAAGGTAAGAACAGCCGGTTGGTAGAATCTATGCTGCTCTCCAGGAAGCAAATACCAGCCAGAAGTACTAAAGAACAAACAGTACACCAACAAGCCTCACTGTATGATCCTCAAAGGAACTGCAGGAGAGAAACATCTCTAAACAATTACAGATCAGCTCTGTTTATCCATAAAATTAGAGGAGCTCATCTCAGATGCAGAATGCCAGAAGAAAGTGAAAAGCCTTTTCTTAGCTATGTCCATCAAGCACCAGCTTGATTGTTGTGGCTTTTCTTGCAGGATAGTGTATTGAAAACAAATCACAAAACCATCAACCTTCATACGGATCCTAATTATTTTGTAGAAAATGTAAACATCCCCAAAACTACAGGTCCCAGCTTTTAATGGCAGCAGAAAATTGGTGCCCGCAGCAACTCTGTATTTCCCTCTCTATCTCTGCCCACCCTTCAAACTAAATGTGGAATTTTAACTGAAACACAGCAGTACGTAGGAGGGGTTTGTAGAGCACTGAACTCAGGCCGAGTTTCTAGACTTTTCTAGGATTACAAAGGCCAAAAGAGGAACAAGACACACAGTGCACACTGGTACCCCTGGAATGTTTAAGAATCTAACTTATCTACAAGTTAAATCCAGAATGACTGGGTAGAACAACTCTCACTTGAAACAAGATTTTACTCAATACCTATTGATTAATAACAACAAAGAGCAAGACACAGAGTTGGCAGAAAGATGACCAGTGCACTGGCATTATGTGTTCTCCTCCTTACAAGCACCTTTGTTAACTACTCAGAATAAAAGCAGCGCATCAAGCTTATCGCATTTACAAAATGAAACAAAACCAACAAACCAAACCCATAGACACAGAAAAGCCACACTCACAGGCAATCCAAACAGTATTTGTACTAGCTGAGTATCTTTGACCCAAGAGAATTAATATTGAAAAAGATCAGAGGCAACAGGAGTAAGTGGATTATATATTACAAAGAAAAAGCACTTGTGTTTTTTGGACCTTAAGAGCAGAAAAATTAAACAAGAGACCAGAAAGGCAAACTTTTGATCTGCTCTTTCCAGATTAAGACATCCAATTTTGCTCAGTATCAATAATATGGTTCAAAGGCCACTCAAAATTTCTAAGGGTAGAAGGACTGATTCTGTGGGGACAAAAACTATGCAGTTATGTTAGTAAATTCTGCAACGTAAGTACTCTAAAACATATATAAATCAAAGAAGCAGAGATGCATTACTTCACAGAATAGGCACTGGAGCAGCCTTCCAAGTATTCAAATAAAAATATACACCACCAAATGAAGGGACAGAAGGAAAATGAGTATAAAGGACTACAAAGACAGTACAGGACATACTTCAGGTTGTTAAATGTGACACTAAAATAGACAAAACTTTGCAGAGCTATCAACCTGTCCATGCCATCAGAGATTCCTATGAACCCTCAGAAAAACTGAGTAAGAAAATTGGTCTGGAGATGTTTCCAGTATTACAGAGCCTGCAGGAGGAAATAAACTCCCATATCAAAGGCTGGCACTCTGTTTCAACACAGGATGACATGCAAAAAACGAATGTTCTAGCGATTTCAACTCGATTATGCTGATAGCGGCTTTATTTTGATGATGATTCTACTACTATTTTGATGACTATTTGAAGTTTGATTGCATGTGTAAGCACCTGAATATCAACAGTATCTTCTCCACTGTGAAAAATAATGGATAGATTACATTCACAAACAGAATATATTTTCACTCCTGAGAATTTTCTAGGGGCATATTCTACCACAAAGTTCCAGCAAAGGGAAAGTCGCTTGTAGCTAATGATGCACAACAGACTTTCATACTAAACTTGGACCTCACATATCCTACAAGAAATTTTAGATTTTCAAGTCATTTTGTAACTTTTCCACCCAATTTTGCTTTCAGAGAAAATTCAGAACTGCTGTGAAGTGACCATCATTTAACAGGCACGCACTTTATCTTGTTCTCAGGGACAGATGAGCAAAACTGTCACCTTATACATGCCAAGTTTTCTTTCACACATTAGGTTCATAATAGTTGTCTAAAGTTAACAAACACTCTTATCACAATCTGGCATTAAACCAGTGCCTTTGTCCAAAAAACCCAAAGTTCTTCAAGTACTGTTCGTGTAGAAGTTGCCATTAAAACACAGTGCCACCTCTGGGGCAGAACTGAGAGGCTCCTCACGAAGAACAAAGCCACAGAATTTCCATTCCAAAGGAAGAGACATGAAACAGGTGATTCCCCTTTTCCTTTAAATTCTTGAAAATTCATGTGATTTTTTTTCTTTTAATGAGATTGCAGAATGGTCATTAGGAAGAATAACCAACATCCCCTCTCATTCAGCCAAGACTGAAGCAGAAGCTTGGTTAACCAAGTCTGTAACACAAATAAAATCACACGGTGCACAAAGAGCTTGTATTGCAACATGGCTATGGCTAGGACTTCTCAGAACATGGACAAAGCAAGTGACAAGGCAAAATGGAGTATTTACTACTGCAGCCATAGGCACAGAAGACTCAAAGCATTACATGCATACTTTACACAAACAGAATTGTTTTCAGCCCAAATAGTGTGCGTTATGTTAACTGAAAACAATACATTTGAAGCATTACTGCAATCAGATGGAACTTTTTACTTTAACTGTAATTGAGTGTCAAAGCATTTGTCAGCTGAGAACTTGTAATTATCTGGTACCTAGAAGTCTGTAAGTCCTTGATGTACAGGTCTCCTCAAAGCTTCATTCAAAGTTTCCAGTGAGGTTTATGTGGGCATCCTAAGATTGCTTATACTTCCTTTGTTCCACAATACACAACTGACTTTTGGCATAATCTTTCTAAGACATTTCTCTGGTGGGTTCATTTGTTGTTATTTGGTTTGTTGAGTTTTTTGTGGTTTTGTCTGTTGGGTTTGCTTGTTTGGGGTTTTTTTTTTGGGGAGAGGAGGGTTGTTTGGCTGGCTGGTTCTGATACCGCATATATTATGATAATGAGACATTAGGCATGGCTTAAACCAAGATTTTAAAATCTTTTAGATAAAATACTGGAGCAGAAGAGACACTGATGCTTATTTGCACACTGTGCTTCAGTGTTACATCACCTCTATGAAACTCCTTCCATACCTGGGAGAGAAAGACAGCTAAGGACACTTTGTTTCCAATGTGCAAATTGTTCCAGTTCAGTTGGCCTCAAAGAACTGCCCACCCCAACCATACACGCCTCTTTTGAATTCATCCTGTATTTAAAATGTATTACATAAGCACAAGCAAGATTCCATGTCTGAAAGCCAATCGATTCTGGAAGTGCAGGGCATTCCTCAGCAATTCTTATAGGTAACAGCAAGAAGGTTTAAGGAAACAAGACGTCTAGCAATGCAGGATCAAAGTTGACAGCGTTCGTCAGCATGGCACGCTCTGTAAGTGTGGTATCTTTGGAATGACACTGATGTAATCAGGCTGAGATTAACTCAACATTGATCTCAGATTAGAGTAATTCAACACTACCAGCACGTGCAAAGAAACCTAATCAGCACCTTAAGTGTTTCCTTACCAGCTTCTACAGAGAAAGAAAAAGATCAAAATCCTTAAAAGATACTTTAACAGGGTAAGGTACCTGCTGGTATAGTTGCACATACAGAATCTGGAGAGTCATCTATTTTTTTTTTTCTTTTCTAGCCAAATCATTAACTAATAGGGAAAAGGTCAGGGTGAGGAAGAGGTAAAATGAAGGGTGAACAACAGCATTTAGAGCAGTATGACAGGGCAGTACCTTTCTAACAGACAGAGATTTAGCGGGACTAAAGGCCTGCTCTGTGAGATCGAGCCCTTCAATAGATTCCGTACAGTCTGAGAGGGGAGCATCCTGCAACAGTAAATTGAGTAAACAGAGCAAACCGAGCCCAGGCTTTAAAACATCAACCAAAACCATTATGATGCTTGCTAAAAACATGCAAAGAAACGGTAACTGGCAGATGAAATTGCAAGTGACAATGGATTGACATGCACACAATATGACACCAAACATGAATAATGCTATGGTCATGATAAGACTTGCCAAACTTTTTAAAGTATATCAGAAAATACTTATCTGAGGCAGTTAAAGCACTCAGATACATAGAGCTACAGCTATACAGTATAACTGTATAGCTCTAATTCTTACTTTGAGCTACAATTCATAGATAAAGTCTTTTGTATATCCAGATATACTGCTTTTAAGTTTCAGTGATGTATAATAGCTTTTTTTTTCCAAACTGCTCTTCAAATAAAACATTATGAAGCATGATAAAACATACTTAACACACAACACTACTGCCCCATAGTGAGCCTGCTGTGCCCAGTATTATTAGTACTTCAAGATACATGAACTCAGAAAACAAACAAACAGAAAGTTGCCACAAAGCCCAACAAGTTTGAACAAGAATCTAATCCATAGAAATAAGCCTTCTGAATTTCATGCATTACATTCAGCAAAAAAAACCCCAAGAAGCATCCTCCACAGACATGCTTGGGCTACATGGCTGAAGCCTCTTAAATTTCTGACCCTGAGCACTCTCGCAAAGACAATGGTGTTACCTCTAAGACTTACCTTAAAAACAGAAACTCTCTGCCAATTAAAGAATAATTTCATAGTGATATATTAGGTGAAAGCAGAGGATATAATGGATTAAGTTTAAGCTAATAGTTTCAGGCGTTTTATACTCTCACCTGTACAAGACTTCTGTCCACAACTACCCCAGAAAGAACCTGGGACTGAGGGCCTGCAGTTTTAATATCTTGTAAGTTTTGCTCTCGGATCTGTAAAGGAAAGCAGCAGAACACAGTCACATGAATAACAGAGAAAAGTTAAGCACATTTTTGTATTTGAAAAGGGGGTGGGTGAACCTGTCAACAGGCTGCAACTAGTGTTGATTGCTATGGCCCTATCCAACAAATAAAGCGGTGCCTATAAGCACTTGAAGACGTGCTTCAGTTCCTACCTGTTTCCTCACATTCATCAGAATTTAGTCTTTAAGTACCACAGCAGGTATGGCCCTTTGCTTTTTAGTACTGGCTCATGGTAAAACTCTACAGATCAGGTAACAGTTTATGAAGAAAAGTGAGGAGAGAAGCACAGAGGTCATATTTATACACGTTTATTGCACCTGACCAGTCATTTACAGTTTTCTGTCACTAGCCACTAGTCACTGATACTGCACCACAACATCATCTTCCTGCAGAACTTACTGTAAAACACAGAACAACAGTCAACTTCTCCATCTAGTCAAGACCACATTCATAAAAGGGCATATAAATACTCTTCTATGCATAAACTGAAACTGGAGTAATCAAACACATCCCTTTTGTTGCACCCTGAATACCTCCCAGTTCTTTCCATACAGAAAATGGGAACAGAAACCAGATCTTTAAACCTAGGTATTGTCTGTTTAAATTAGATACCTTACAGTGATAAACAATTCATAACAGCTGACTCAAAATTGATTTCTAAAATACTCTGGTTCCCAGATAAATGAAGGAAAGCATGCAATTGGAAAGGCCTCTACAACTAAAAATGACATGCAATTAATATAAAAATACATGCATACAAGTATGAAAACACAAGGTATTACTAATACTTGGTATTTCAGAAAAGTATGAAGATCCTGCATCATCTGTACCTGTTTCTAGCTTACTACCCCTCTCATCATCAGGAAAGTAAAAAGTTTTACTTCTCTCAGTCGCTTCATTCAAGTTTTTAACAAAACAATTTGTGTTTCCAACACCAAGAAGCTGCTTGGCAATTTCACTTGAATTCTCATTTTAAGTGATTATTATTTGACAGTGCCAAACCAGGAAAAGCAAAAGCTCTGTCAACCTTATAGAAATTATTTTAGAACAAATCAGTATTCCTGTTGGTACCCCTGTATAGACTTTCCTGTGATATAATGCTAACTCCCATATTCCATATGGCCATCAGTAAGAAGTAGCAAAACAATCCAGAACAAGTTAAGTATTAACAAGATGCCAGTGCACATCTTATACTTAAAAAGAAATAAAGTGAACAACACCCAATGGATTCAATGCTTTCCTGTTGATAGGCTGGTGACAAGAAGATCTAAAATTTAAAGACTGGAAAATTAACTCCTAGCTGATTTCAAAAAGATTAACATGCAGTTCCAAAGGCCCCACAATTTCTGCAACAATCACAGCATATTATAATGTAACAAAATATAATATGGAGAAATATCCATAGATTTCTTTGTCTAGGCCACAATTTCAACTGGTGAAATCAAAACAGTAAACCAGGTCACTAATGTTAACTATGATCTCAGGGAACAGGCTGTTTCAGAGGTATCCAGCAACTGGTCTGACAGTAACAAAACATAAGACAGTGGAAGTCTTCACAAAGTGGACAGTAATACCATCTTTTTCTGAGACGATTTCAGAACATTTGGGAATTGTTTCAGTTATAAAGGGGTAGGACAACATCAGAGCTGTTTTACTGAACCCCCAAAATTTCACTAAAGAAAGTAAGTCAGTTCATTACAGGTACGCAGCTTAATTTTAGTGATGGCAAAAAGAAGTTACTTCACTATTACAAACCTTGTTCCTCATTTCTTGGACCTCCTTTGGATTGGTGTTCAGTGGAACAAACAGGTTAGGGACAGCAGAGGTGGCAGTTCTATGTCCATCCTCTTTAGTCCACTGTAACATCAAGAACAGTTGAACAGTCAGAACTGCTGTAATGGCTACAGACACTCAGAGCAGCAAATTCACAGAACAGTTGATCATGCATTATACATAGCAGAGAACTGAACCAATGATTGAATTCTTCTATTCATTCCTAAAACTATTTAAGTTGCTTCTTTCTTCAGTAGTATAAACTGTCCCTTCAGATACATTTCTGATTATCAGAATCATTCTATTAAGTCAAGCTAGTAACAACAAAAACTAGAAAACCAGTTAACTTGCAAATAACTTCCACCCAAAAGAATCCAATTACTACAGCTATGTGCAATTCAGAGGTGATGGAGGCTGAAAGGTTTTTGAGCTGTTTTTCTGTGCACTTTACCACACTGACAACTGCAGTGTTTCTCACTTTACAAAGAGACAATATAGGAGTGGGAAAACTCCAATATAACTACTTATTATTTTAAGGACATATTTATTGGGAATTTCACAATGAGTTCATATTTGTTTTAAAAAGGACACTATTCCTTACCCAAACAGAAGTACAGCAAGATCTAAGACACGACCTCTAAATCCCTGTTACTGCCATTTTCATTTTCTGCACTGGGTGTTTTTATAAAACAGCACAAGAGAGACAGAGAGATCATTGATTCAATCCTCTGATACCCAACAAACATCAAAGCGAACTTAAAGCATAAGATGACAGAAGTATGAAAAGCAATGTGATGTCACTAATCAGGTTTAGTGAATGATTCTGTACTGTGAAGCAAGAGTGGGCATCACCAAAGTTTTGCATTAAAACAAGCTACTTCAGCAAAATGTTCTGTTTCCAGCATTAGTTTCTGCACAAATAAATAGCTGTATCAGCACAGCAACCTAAAGGAACAGTTTGGTGATGTCGAATATTTTATAACTCATAGCTCAAAGGGTTACAAAAATATCCCAAACACAAACTTTAAGCGCTTCATGGGTTCTTCAGAGAAGGTTGCTTTATTTGATCAGTGCATTTAGTATGGAGCTCTGTTTAATTTGATGC
>NW_009914658.1:43100-46476 GCF_000696875.1 Nestor notabilis
AAACTTCCAAACCACTGATTTAAATGAGTCACCATTTTGATAGACCCAACTTCAAAAACTTTGCATCAAAATTTTGTGAAGATTTTACAGCAGTCCTGAAAAAGCCATTGAGGTCCTCAAGAATTTCATCAAGAGCAATGCTGTGGGGCTGCTTCTTCTCATATTCAGGCAAAAGAATTACCACTTGTGTAATTATGTGTTTGAGAGATTAAAAAAAAGTGAAGTAACACAGTACCTGTAACTGTTCATCAAACTACTCTCCCCTCAATGTCTGGATTTTAAAATGGGGGCCTCATGCATAAAAATTCCAGTTCCTTTCAGGATGAAAGTACATATTCAAATAGGTATTATATAATTAATAAGTAATTCTTCCCACCCTGCTTTTAATCAATTCGCTATCCCCAGCGAGTTACTGGAGAATCTAATTCAGTACTTTATCACATCAGCACAGAAAGTATTATCATAAATTTATGCACTGCAAAAGTCTTAAGAACACTTTTCCCAGGACATTTCTGAACTAAAGTTTGTAAATTATACTTCAGGAAAGATTTTACTCTAACACTCAAAACCATGAAGACCACTTGTCATAACTACATCCATGAAAGCGTACATTTTATCGGTTAAATGATCAGTCCTGCCTCTCTTTTTGACAGGTCTTCCTATGGACAATAGCATACGATTATACAGCAGGAAGGCAAGCTAAGTTTGAATTTGGAGTGCATTTAAAGTACATGTACTTTGTGGTAACTGCCTGTGCATATACTTCAGAAGCTAGTTTTGGGAGAGGGTTGGGGGGAACAAGCACACTGGTGTTTCCTGGTATTTTTCATTGACTTCTCAAGTAATTATTCAAGTCTCCAGAGCTGGATTTAAATCCAGACTTTTCTTTGTACCATATTCCAGCTACTCATTTACACTTTTTTGGTTTTACTGCAGTTAAATGTATTGCTTGTTTCTAACAATTCTAAATCAGTAACATAAAAAGGCATCTGTATGATACAAAACGTAGGACAGATAAAAAGATCTCTTCTGTGCTCTAACATCTAGAATTCAACAGATTGTATACAAGGGAAGGCTTCAAATATGCTACTTCTATGTCCATATTGTCTCCCCTCCCTCATCTTCTCTACATATGTTGTTTTTCTCTCTTACTTCCTCTGAATTATATTTTGCTTTGCTTTTTACCTCCCCTAATAAACTAGTCATGTTTTCCTCCGCCTTCTTCCATATTTTGCTTAGCATTTAACATACAAAAAGAACATTTAACAGTTTCTCTAAGATTTTTCCACTAGAAAACTATCTTCAACATGGCTCAAAGAAAAGCAGTGTGAAAAGCCTACCTCCCAAAGCACTCTAATTCTTTATAAACAAAACTAGTTGTAAAGAAACTTCATCCCTGAGTACGTGGACTTAGCTTTCTTTGCAGAGTTTCCATGCATTAAGCATTGCTGAGGCATTATCTTGGCTGCTGCTCCATCTTTTAATTGTCAAAGTGCATCTTGAGTAATTATCTACCACCTAATGTAGTTAACTATCCAATACATTAATTATTTGAAGTCTGTCTTTTGAGCTCTTCTAGGTTCTAGCAGAGTCTTACAAAGTAAAAATCATGCTGGATCCTGCACCTGAGAAAACATTAACACTGTTTTACACATTCTGAGAGGAGATGGGAACAGAGGGGATATCACAGACTAAGAAGTAGCAAGCACCACAATACTCTGATTTAGAACTGCCAAGTCACACATGGATCCCCTCTGATCTCACTGATAACTACCAGATGATGAATCCAAAAGTAAATCTGCTCTCTGCACAAAGGACACCTGAAGCATTCTGTGATGCTTTCCATGTTGTCTCCTCCTCTGAGGGCCCTTAATTTTGGGGAAAGTTTATACAGCCTGCAGCCTGTTCTATCTCAGTTACAGGCAGCCCACTCTCTACCAAAGTCCCTTATTGCTGCGTTTAAAATATTTCATACATGTCCATATGAAACAAACAAAAATGCCTTACCAGATTATCAAGCATTCGCATAAGAGCTTCAAATTCCTGTTCGCCAATCTGCCATTTCGGAT
This sequence comes from Nestor notabilis, assembly GCF_000696875.1. Lineage (NCBI taxonomy): Eukaryota > Metazoa > Chordata > Aves > Psittaciformes > Psittacidae > Nestor > Nestor notabilis. The sequence goes on from NW_009914658.1 coordinate 45,170, forward strand.
GGGATACAGTACCCTCACCTGCTGGAGACTCAGGGGAACGAGACTTGGCTTTATACTTTCCAGGATCCAGAAGCACTAAATTGTCAGGTCCACCTGCACTGGCCAGGGTACGTACCTTAAAAACAATAAAGTCAGCTTTAGGTTTCTTGAAGGAAGAAAAGAACAACCAAAATTCCCCCCCAAATTGACATCAGAAAAAACAGTAGAAATCTACTTAATTTTTAAGCTAAATAAATTAACATACTTATATAAAAGTTGTCTTAAGGCTTTGAAAATATCTTAAGACATAAATGTTTTAACAGGCAGTATATAGTAAATCAATGGTTCCAATGCAGCATCTGAAAATTACTGGTTAAACCAATATTTTGGATGTCCTCATATAATACAATGATTTTACAACTCACCATATTAGTTTAGATCAAGAATTTAACCAGGTAAAGAGTGCAGAGACAGTAATTAATCTGTCTGAAGGTGAATATAGTAGACTATATTATTACAAAAACATCCTAAAATTCTTACTTGAATCTCACAGGCAAGCACTAGATTATGAATATAGTAGAAAGCCTCCTCAACAGTCTCTCCAACTGATACTAAGCCATGATTTCTGAGAATAAGGACCTAGAGAGACATTGCAAAGAAAGTTAAAGAGCAGTAAGGCAAATATTTTCTTGCTCTTGAATAAAGAACAAACCCCTCCCACCCCCACAAACACACTTGTCTTTAATTCCAGATGTAAATACTGACCTTGCTTTTAGGCCCCAAATTTTTCTGAATCACCACCTTTTCTTCATCATCCACTAAAATACCATGGTAGTCATGATAAGCTACTTCCCCTAGAGAAAGTGCTTCTGGTGAAATTGGCAAGAGACCACACTTCATTGCAGACACCTGAGAAATATGGAAACAACTAGCTTAATTACTTGCAACAGAAAAAAAATTATTATAAGAATTACATTAAAAATATATTTGTATATATTATATATAGGTGCCTGAACAGCCACATACATAGTGGTCTTATACTCCACCCCTAAAGCTTCTATTTTTCACAGTGTTTGGATTGGATAGAGAAGTCACACTGATCCTGGGTCTGACTCAGTATGGCTGCTTTTATATGACAGACAAACAAAAAAAACATGTTTTCCAAACTAAGTTTTCCAACACCAAGATGGAACTAACCATGTTTTCCAACACCAAGATGGAAAGACTCGGGGAAAAAACCCAAATCAACCCATTAAAAAAAACTCAACCAAAATCAACTGCATCTTTCATTCCTTTTACTCCACTCAGCAACTTCCCCCCCCCCCAAG
>NW_009914658.1:46507-61273 GCF_000696875.1 Nestor notabilis
AGAAATTCAGTGAAGAACTTTGACACAGGTAATTCCACAGCAGTGAAGGTAAAGATAAGGAGCATTTTAAGACTATAATTCACAATTTTAGAAATCTGATCATTTATCCTTAAAATGCTTGCCCCAGAATATGATCTTTGGAAGAGTGTCATCAGATGACTCTCAAAAAATTCCAAAGAGCTAAAACTAACTTGTAGCCCGTTGCTCTACTGAGAGGTATTTGAAAATTTCAAATATTTAAGAAAACCTTGATAAATTGTGCTTTACAAAACATGCCAAAGTTCTTATGACTCCCTGTCAAAGGATATGGTCTTTTGTGGTAAAGGACACATAAATATGAAATATGTATTTTCCATTACAAAGCTTTACTGTCTGAGCCCTCATTTAACAACCAAATAAGGAGGATCTCATTGATTCAAACATAACCACTTATTTGAAGGCAGACTTAAAGGCTTTGTGTCCTTCTAAAAGGAAACAAAACTATGATTAAGGGGGACCAACCTATTTTCCAGCCGGGTGGGTGGGGGTAAACAGATGAGAAACTCAGAAGTGTGCTTACCGCTGCCCCTGCTGGCGTATGAATGTGAACGATGCATTTAACATCGGGTCGAGCTGCATAAATTGCGGAGTGCAAAGTAAAACCAGCTTGGTTTACTCCCAGGTTAGTGCTTCCACGATCAACTACATCTCCCTGAATGTTGATTTTAACCTGGGGATGAAAAGAGTTAGTTTCATCAATGAATCAAGACTGTCAAAGTGATTTAATTCAACACCTACCACTGAGGCTTTAAACCTGTATTTCTTTCAGTATTCAATGTTAGAAAGTGTCAAAATGTGCAGGATAAGGCTGTAGGTAGGTGACCAGGGGGCCCCAGCTTGAGATTAAGCTACCTGAAAAGGACATGAGGAACTACTGGATATGATACAAGGAATCATTGCTTGTAGGAGGTAATGGTGCAAGAAACGGACAGGTACAGACAGCACTGTACCAAATGGCTGCATTTCAGAGAATTATGGTGGAGTTTTATAAGGAACTTGCAAACTCTGCAGATACCTGAAGAGGAATAACAGGACCTTGAACATGATCAGAGAAAATGGGAGTTTCAGAGCGGATACGGGAAGAACAAGCATATGAGAAATTAAGAGAAAGGGGTGATAAAGGGCCATCCATGTAAGCAGGCTGCTGGTCAGCATGTTCATCTGGCTAAGCCCTGTGCCTTATCACTGTAGTGCATCTTATTAAATCCTGCTGCTGTTTTCTGTGTGAACATACTGTCTACTGTGTGAGTGCACATGTGTGTGCGTGCACATTTTGCTACCTTCACACAATCTTAATTCTCAAGGTACTTATATTTCTTGATAGAGAGATACAAGCAGAACACCTTTAAAAAATGCCCACCAAAACGAAACACAAAACCCCCAAATAAAACACAGAACACCCCTAGAGCATGGCCCTACCCTTTTCTAGAAATCTGGTAGTAGGGCAGGTCTCAGTTTTCTCTGTTCCTTTGCTTATGGCTTTTTCAATTAAAATTTGACAGATATTTAGTGTGGAGTCATGCAAGGAAAAGCCAACTTTACAGATAGCTGAGGGGGAGTACTGGGACCTTAAGGCGTCAACTTTGAAGTGCTACTACTGTGCACATACTTACCTGACCTCTCTGCTAGAGGTTACTTACCTTAAAGTAGCCAAGTAGCAAGAACAGTGTAAAAACTCATTTTGTTTCAGTGCAAGAGAGAGTCAACCACACTAACTCAAGTTGCCTTGAGCAGCAGTGGAGACTGAAGATAAACACTCACAAAATGCCTCCCACTAGCTAACAGTTAAGGGAGTTATGTCTTCATTGCAATCATCAGATTTGGAAAATATAATTTATCTATACCCTCAGCTACATCATTAAACGATGGCAACTAAATTAGGCATCTGACACAGTATCTTGAAATTGTAACTGATTTGCATCATTTATGTCTGAAACACATACTGCTTCCCTTGACAAGCCTGACTCAACAGCCAGCAGCTTTCAAGGGCATGACGTGATTGATTAGCTGTCCAAATGACCTGGCTCCTCTTTACAGCTACATCAACTGGAGGACACCTGGTGGTGAACATGTGCAAGGAGAGATCTCAGCTGTACCAGAATCAGCCATGTCCAATGAAACTATTCTAAACACATAACACAAAGTAAAACATTCGCTAGGATAACATTTCAACAGTGACAGACACACAGACAGAGCAGATTCAGACATTCATATTTTAAAGCTCTGAAAAACAGCAATTGCTTACCAGACTGGATGCAGTAACTTCACTGTAGAGAAGTCCAAAAGGTACAATGAGGAAGTGCTCCTGCTCAGAATTTACTCTGGCCTAAGGATAAAACAAGAGTAAAAGTTGCTAAAAGTATCTTATTAAAGCATATAAGAAGGCCCAAAACCATGAAAGTTACCTTCACTTCCTGAGCATGGAATGAGCAAGTATGCCTGTAACATATGCAATGTGACTTTCATGTATGCTACAACTGATAATACTGTGAGCAGTACAGCACAGTTGCAGGTTTTCTACCAAATATCCTGACCTTCACTTATGTTTTTGCTCTTTTAATTCACACAATCAGGAGAGAATTCTGTATTTCGCTATGAGTCTACCCAGGGCTTGTGTTTGGGTTTTTTTTCTGTTTGGGGTTTGGGGTTTTTTTAGCATTTTTATAGTTGTATTTGAGTTTTTCATATCCCCAAGATGCAGCTACTTTATGCTTCCTCATCTGTTCTACTATTTGCAACATTAAATACACATATAATTTGATATAGTCCTACTGCAGGGAAAAAAATTTCTGAAGTAGCTGATTAGTCATCCAAAAGCTGTAATTACAAATCTAGATTCCTCTACAACCGGCTGGTAACATGCTATAGCATAAGAGCCTTACACTGAACCAGTTAGTTGAAGTTAACCTGTACTTTTATGGATCACCAAAATATTTCTCCACTGCACAAGTGTAAATGATCCAGAAAATATTTTACTTATTTATGCAAGACAAAGAATAAGTATTACTCAAAATGCCCAAAACGTTAACAGGAAAGCTCAAATGCAAGATAAACAAGCAGCGAGACTCACAAGCCACCTTGCTTTAGGCTTAGATCCAATAAACAGCTCATGCCCTCAAGCAAACCAAGACTTGGTGAATGATGTGTGCCTTATGTAAACTGTAATCTCAAATTCTGCCTAACTTTGGAGGCATCCAAGTTTACTCTACACATTATTGTGCTTGACCTGAAAGCTCTTGATGCTCTGTAATTCTGCTTCTGCATCAGGACTGCAGCAGTCTGAACAATTCCACACACAGCAGCTGCCAGTGATTGACAGAGATCCAGAAAAGCGAAGATACTCCATCCAACTCCCCAATATGCCCAGATTGGCATAGCTCTCATATCCTCACAACTCCTTTCTCCTCTAACATGCAGGCTTATGACCCCCACAGAAAGCTATTGTAATTTTTCTCTAACATAAGGAGTGCACTGGCAGCTTTTAACTTGAATGTAACCACCTAGTAATTAAGAGCACCCACTCACAAAAACCTAAAAACCTTGTGTCAGACTCCAGCTCTGCATGAAGTGGTAGGCATTCCCCACATTCCAAAGGAGTGCCTTACTACCACGTTACTAATTAATGTATGGGTATATGGAAGAAAGACCAAAAGAAAGCGAACTTGAGGCTTTCCATCCAATCACATGCCCCTGCCATAACCACTTCCCCAGGCATGCTGCTTTTCATTATATTTACTTTTTTATCTAAACACATAAACATCCCCAGGGCTGAACTTTACATTGAAAGCCATCTCCAAACCCACTTGCTCAGGAATCTTTATACTGCATTAATGTCCCTTTTACAAAATCAATTCTCCTATCACATATGTAAAATCAGGGGGTAGCTCAGAGTTGTTTACAAGAACCATTATGTTGGATATGTTCCCGTGCTGAAGGAACCTAACAATCTAGCCTTGATCCTAAGTCTACCCATATCATTTATCAGCTTCATCGGTTCACAAATAACACACCTTGAAATCATAAAAAGCAGTAACAACTAAATTACCATATTTCACTCACACTGCAACTAGAAGAATTGAAAATACATAAAGAACAACCTCTACTATGTAGAAAGATACAATTCAGCTCTGTTAGGAAAACAATTGCCTGGTTTGCACACCACAGCTGGGACTTCACTCATGGGACTCATGTTGATCATTCTTCTGGCATATAAGACCTCCTTGATTTGACCTCCATGTCATTATTTTTATGGATGCCAGCGATTACTCAGTCACAAGGAAAATTGCTGGCACGCTGCATTAAGCTAAGTAGTTCACTCATGCTCAGAAATATTATGGCTTCCTTTTCAAAAAGGTTGGTACCTTGAATTATAAAATTCAACAGAATGACTAAGAAGATATTTTAGTACTTAGCAAGAAAACTGAGAAATGACCTTGAAGAATAATACATACAATTATTCAAAGCATTTAAGGTACTAAAGGATTGAGTCTTTCAAGACTTTCATCATAAGAACATTCATGTACACTCTCTTAAGACTATTCAGGCTATGTAACTGACATCCAAGCTGTTCCAGTTCTTATTCCTAAGATGCAATGACAAATCTCTTCACTATTATACTGCTTTCAATACCACTTTGCTCCTCTTCCACACAAAGAGAAAATGACAGCTGGGGGAAGGAAGCAATTCTCTTGTAGGTTAAAACAATTGGTTCAGTTATCTGTTGATTCAATACTCACTGTTATATGATTGTAAATAAGCTGAGACCAGCCAAAGAGATCTGCTAATCTGTAGAAAGCTGCTAATTTACATCGTAACAACTTCTCCCCTTTTTCATAGGCAATGGAATCTGACCCTCTCAGATCGTTCACTGGTGTCACCATGCCAAGACCTGAAAAGGAGAAGATGTAAAAAAAGCACAAGGGGAGGTTGCATTCGACATCAGTTAAAACCTAAAACCATGCACCACTATTACAAGTGGTTGTTCCTACTAAATTATATCAACCTATTAACCTAAGAAATGGATAGCAAACTTTAAATACTATAATGCCATAATTTCTATTACAGAAATATAATGACAGTCTCAGACAAGGTCATTTATCTTCAGTAGACTCAGCATTTGTTTCCTTCCTTAATATTAATTAATGCTAAAGTGACAGTGCAGTCCTTAGCAAAATACTTCATTTCTCTTTAAAACTAATTATGGTCTGTTAAATCCAACTTTATTGTTAACAGAAGAATGTAACCCCGGATATTCCACTTTGAGATACATGATTCAGTATCCCTGAACAGGACAGTTACACATCTAAAAAGATGCACACAGATTCAATTAATTAGGAACAATTAAGTACAAGCTAGAGAGAGGAGGATTATGGTAAATAATTAAAAATACTATAGTTCTAGTTACAGTGCAATTAGAAATGTGGTTAAAAGTAACTGTGATAAAGCAGAACCAGGCCATATTACAGTCTGGAGCATGGCAAGGATTTGTATTATCTTAACAAAAACCTGTGTGTACATGCATTCACACATCTTGGGTTTTGGTTTTTTTCTTTGTTTTGCTTGCTTATGTTTCTTGTCTACAGCCTCACTTCACCGGAGAAAGCTGCAAACAGCACTTCAATGGCAAAAATAACTAGTTTCTAAAGACCTTCACTGTTACTAGACTACTAATGAGCATTTTATTTTCCTGCAGACAACCCATGTGGTAAATATTAGCAATATATTTAAACCTTGAGGTTTTTTACTAGTGCTGACTGATGAGGCTTACTTTTCAATTAAGATACCATACTTGAAATAGCTTTTGATGTAAATTATACACATGAATCACACTACGTAACACTGGCATTTGGAAACTAATCAATTCATTTCATGTTTGCAATGTTCCTGTGAGCAGAACAGGATGGTGTTTGAACTTCACAGTACTTTTCATTCACACTGTCTTCATTTCAAACCTTTCTAACAAAAAAACCCTCAACTATTCTAAAAGAAGGTGCACTCACTCATGTTTAAGGCAGCCATTCCGCCTTGTGGTGCTGCAGGGTAGACATTTGGTACATGCGTTGTCATGAAATCCGCAATCTGTTGTAAAGCCAGTAAGCCTGTTGGGTTCTTCCCCTTCTTAAATTGCTCCTGGATCATAGATTCCAGTTCTTCACAAAAAGCCTAGCAAGAGTACATTGCATGTTACAAAGCAGTTTCAAATGAACTTCAACCTTTCATACACAGCTTCTCTTCAGCACTTACGTAAGAAACATTCTACATCTCTTCTGAAAAACAACTCAGGGCAGAAGTATTGGGTGCACACTGTTACTTGAAAATGTTCCTTTCTGGAGCTCCAGTGGTATGAGTCACTTACTTTTTTTGTGAATGGAAATTCCAGCATTTTGTCTTCAAGTAACACTAAAACTCACTGAACCTACTAATAGGGTTTCTGGAAGAAGGAGCAGGATGTACAATTGATTTGAACACAAAACATGAAAGGAAAAGTAGAAGAAATAGAATAGAGAATAAAAATTCAACATGAGGAAAAATTAGCCTGCAATTAGGATACTTTAGCAGAAAGGCCACCAGAGAAAAGATCAAACAGACCTAAGATACCACAAAATTCTCCAATTTTATAGGGATATTACAAATACAAATAATAAATTTTTAACTTTGAAGATGGAGCATTTTCTTTTCTTACTGGGCTTTGAAGAATCATGGAGACTCTCTTCTTCTGTTCCATCATGTTAAAATCCTGGCGAAGGTCAGGTGCCATATTCCTCTCTCTCAAATACTCTGGATTATTTTCATCAACTCGATCAAAATACCTCTCCTTATGAGGGGCTGTTGTCGGGGGTGGTGAAGTCACCACCCCCACTCCAGAATCACCATTCATAGCACAGTTTTAAGGAACCTATGAAGAGGGGGTAGAGAAGACAAATCAAGCAAGGAAATAATTAAGAACTTGTGTTTCTTGTTTCAGAATAACAGTTCATAGAGTCACAGAACAGTTAGGGTTAGAAAGGACCTTAAGATCATCTAGTTCCAACCCCCACCCCCCCCGCCATGGGCAGGGACACCTCACACTAGACAATGCCGTCCAAGGCTCTGTCCACCCCGCAAGGCTCTGTCCAACCTGGCCTTGAACACTGCCAGGGATGGAGCATTTACCACTTCTCTGGGCAACCTGTTCCAGTGCCTCAGCACCCTCACAGTAAAGAACTTCTTCCTTATCTCTAACCCGAACTTTGCCTGGTTTAGTTTAAACCCATCACCCCTTGTCCTATCGCTACAGTCCCTGATAAAGAGTCCCTCTTCAGCATTCTTGTAGGCCCCCTTCCATCTAAAATTAGCGTGGCTTCCCAAACACAGGCCATGTTTGTGCAAATAGAGCAGTATTTCAGAAGAGGAAAAAAACCTAAAAAATACAAGATTAGAAAAGTAGGCTAACATACAGGAAAAGTCAAATATGCTACATGCGTACATGGTACATAAACCAATGCAAAAGTTCCCATTTAAACTACTTCCATTCCTTAAGCTGTCTACACAGCTTGATTGTCAGAAGCATGGAAGCCCTTCAAACCTTCTCGCAGACAATGACAAAGAAGTTCAAGACACATGAGGCCTAAACTCTTTGGGTTCGGTTTGGGGTTTTGGTAGTGGTTCTTTTGTTTGTTTGCTTGGGTTTTTTTCTTCCCCCTTTTTTTTTTTTTTACTTAAAAAGTTAAAGCAGACATAATTAAATGAATATTGTACAAATTAGAATTTAAATCATTACAGAAAATAGGATATTGCACACATTTATTAATATGAAGGAACAGCCCCACCAAAACATGCTCATATTGCAAATACGTATCTGGAGACAAACTCAGAAATACTGACTGCAGCCTGAAGCAGAGTTCTCACAAAGATACTTATTTTAGGTTCATTCAACAACATGTACATCACTACATTCGCATGTGGGGTTTGGAAGCTGGAAAGCACACACAGAGACACAACCCCCACCCACTGGCCAGGGTTCATTTCAGTTTTACATGTTGTAATCAGCAACTGCACGTATCTACTAGAAAGGCTGAAAATTCGGCTGGTATTGCTTACACACACATCCTTCTTTCACTCACAAAAATCCTTTTGTGTAACATTATCCCTGTTTTCTGGGCACAATATTATAACCTTCATTCCAAAAATCCTTTTTAGAAGATTTTTTGAAGCCTTCCACTGGCAAGCAACCAGTACAATGAAGCCACCCTTGCAACACGTCGAGACTCAAACCTCTGATTCCTGATCATCTGACATATCAAAGTAAAGCTTTTTCAGAAAAGTTTTTATGCTGTACATGATTAAACAAAATGTCACTAACAAACTGTTCTTCAGTGAACTGTACTAAGAATATTTAACTCTGAATGGTTTGCTAGTTCAGCAAACTGCAATTATTGACATTACACGCACAACACGCACGGTTGAAACCCCTTGCTTCATGGCATTTAGCAACTTTACTAAGAAAATGGATTTAGAAAAGCTAGTAGGCCTTTTTCCTGGAGATAGAAGAACAGATAGAGAATCAAGTGGCAAAATCCAGCTCCCTGTCCCAGTAAGATGAGATTCATTTCAATACTCCTCATTTACATTTGGGGTTCACACAGTAAGGAGAACCCTGATTTAAACAGTTGATTTCATTACACATCTTCAGTTTTGCAAAGATGAGTACCATTAAAATCTGCTGATATTATCAAGTCATTACAACTCTTCTTGCTATGCAGTAGGAAAGATTGTATATATCATCATTTAAGATGAGTCTTCTACGTTATAACTAGTAAATATTGATATTCATCTCTACTCTTTTACTATTTTAGATTTTTCTTTGCAACTCATCTTAAACTGTACTTGCTTGTTCCTTTTAATTTAATTGGGAATTTAGTTGCATATTTATTAGCTAAAACCACCTCACACATAGATGCACACAGAAAAGGCAAGTTTACATAAGGGATTTTGAAATGCAAATTACGTTAAAAAAAATATCACTGCGGTGAAGAAAAATACCTACTTCAAGACCTCAGAATTAGCAGATCTCATCCTCTTTAATCTTGAATTAGAAAATCAGTTTCAAACTCAACTGGTTTCTTATCTCAGAATGAACAAATCACTGAACCGAGACAGCTGAACACAATGAGCAAAAGAGGATACTACTATCAAAACCTATGTAAGCACTTAAGACACTCGAGTTTTAGATGCCCAGTGATTTCCACCCACCAAGTTGCTAAATAAACACACAGACACCTCTGCACTGTTTAAAGGATTTCATTTTAAACCGATCAGTTTAGGCTTTAAAAGTCATGGTTGGATTTTTTTTCCTCTTTTTTTTTTTCAAGTAAGCACATACACACATCTTTATTATAACTTATTTTAATTACTAGCTAACTGCCACCCAAGAAGAAATATAGGGTATAGTGAGAAGAAATAATGCTTATACCCATATGGAAAACCTTTTAAGGTATTAGACCTACAAAGTTTTAAGCAAGTGAATTTATAGGAAAGGAGGCACTCCTCCTTTGGCAGCTTCAGCTCCCCAACACCCCCTCTATGTTCTCTTCCTTCTCACATTCTCCAGCCTGCACCATCTGCTATTTCATTACCTCAAAATTGCTTCTGAGGGCCCACTGCCACTTTCCACAACCTCTCTCCTGAACTCCATTAATCTATCCTAAGCTTAATATTATATTATTATTATATGAAGCTCTACATCCAGGTTTTTGCTGAAAGATGACAGTTTGCAGACCCAAATGTATGGCTTAGCCTTTTACAATAATAGCACACTTGGATCAATCTAAGTCTGAACTACACCACTCTCTGCTTATCACAAAGAATCAGGGAGCTTAGAAACAGTGCAAAGGCAAGCCCTCAAGTAAAGACAAACTGAACCACAAACTGAATGGCTCAAGCAGCTCAGAATTGATACTGCATTCTGTTGAGCACAGCCTCACGTGTGTATTTACTTTAAAGCAAAGCATGGGAAAACTATCAAGTTGGAGCTTAGCACCCTCAGCAGAGAACAATGGCCTGCTCCTGCCTGACAAAGCATTCCATTTCCAGGATATATTTAAGTGTAATGTTGCATCTTGAGCACATGTATGTGCAGTCTCATTTAAATAAGAGTGTACGCGCATCTGCAATCATCATTTTGCATTTAAATATTTACCCTAATTCCATCCTACTTTCAGAGTACCAAAAGCTATTTCAAAATGAATCACATACATAATTACTTCTCTTCACTCTTACTCACACTGTAGAGAAGCTGGTCCCTAACAGCCTGCACAGGCAACATTATAATAGGATCACAGTGTCTTGCTGAAGTTGTATTACTCCTTTACCCACGTATAAGATGGCATTCAAGCAGCTCCTGGGAAGCTATTACTGATTCACCACTATGTAGTGGCAATGACTTAAGAGAAAATTCAGTGTTTAACATTATGTGATTATTTGATATCTAAGGTTGAATATCAGTTTCATAGCTCAGTTTTGTAGATACACAAAGTTAATGGCATTCCCCCCTCCCCCCCCCGCCAAGGTCTAGTAATTAACTAACTGTAACTGTTTATTTTTATGGCTGTCAGCTACTGATGATAAAGGTATTGATTTCTGAGTTAGAAACTTGTACGTCTGACAACATTTTGCACAAGGCATTGAAATCTATTTACGGGTTTCCTCAGACGACCCTCTTGGAGTAAGGCACCATGAACTCTCAAAGAGAGTTCACGCAATGGCCAATGGTTCTATAAACTGGAAAGTCACACTGAAAATCTCAACAAGCTGCCCAGGCAGTAAAAAAAAAAGGAAGAAATAAAGACTGTTTTCACACCCACAACTCTTCAGTAGAGAAAGTTCCTTTCCAATGTAGCATACTGCAGCCCCAAGTGAGATAAGCTGTAGTGTCAAAGGACTTTTTGCCATGATAAGCAGTTTTACACCGGAGCCTGTTCTAACACAACTGTGTCAGGAAAAGCCACACCCTTAACTGAAAAAGCTGTGGCGGGAAAATATAAGAGCATAAGAAGCCCTTCTCTGAGAATCTGCTGGTTTCAAATACAGAGACAGTCAGAGGGAACAGCATTTATCACTGGGGGGGAGGAGGGGAATTAAGTAAATCTGTCATATAATCCAAATCACACCTTATAGGAGCTGAAGATCCATCCTTTCAATATGTATGTACATATAAACACTAGAAATTTAAATCAAGCACCACATCACATGAGAGCCACCAAGCCAGCTCACAGCACAGCGTGTTTATCATGGGGCAGGCATATGTGTATTCAAGTACTATAAACAGGTTGTTCATGAGATACGTATTTTGTCAGGAAATTAGCTTTGTAAAATTTATAATGCATTTGCAGATACTGTGCATTGCTTACAAAAAGCATTCTGAAATTAGTATTAATATTTCAGGTTTCTTTACCCTTCCAAAATCCCCTTCCTCCCTCTCCTCTTCTAACACAAGACAGTTTCATCACAGGATTACCTCGGAGGAAGTGGTGCTACAAAGTTAGTTTAAACAACAGAAGAAAGTTTTAGAACATGAATGCCATATAACTTCACGTCAACATCCAGAAAGTAGAAAAATCTCAATATTTAAACAGCTTAACATTCATCAGTACTCAAGCTGGACAGTTAGTAGATGCATAGATAAATAAATTTAAACAGGTAAGACAGCGAATAACTAAGTTTCTTCAAAGAAATTAATTTTTGCAATCATTTAAAGGTTGGTTTTGTTTTGTAATAACTTGCTGGGAGGAAGAAGGAAGGAAAGGGCTGGGCAGCACTGGGGCGGTGCAGCATAGTGGGCAGCAAGAAACCCAAGAGGTAACCGAGCCACTGTGAAAAGACTGAGCTCACAAGGACATTGAGGTGGTGAGGAAGGAAAACATCTGTCTACATAAAATAAGGTTTCATTACCACTTGGTATCTGGGAAAAAAACCCACACCTGTTTATAAATTTGCACTGTTACCAGAATATTCTGGTACTTTCTGTATTTCTTCTAATTTTCCTTTACAGTAAGATCAACAAACTTGCTCCATAAAAAAAAATAATATACCTTTGTAATAGAGAAATCATTAATAATTTGCACTGCAATTTCCATAATTTCCAGTGAGGACATTTTGGCATCACTGATACTGGATTTGTTCCTGCCATTTCAAATGTTTCCTACTGAACTTTTAAAAGGAAAAGCTGGCGCTATCTTAGGAAGCCTAAGAACAAAGAAGGTAAATCATGACTGTACTACTTACTAGACAACGTACTTGACATCACGAACAATTATATTCTTTTTTAGCAAATGTTCCTAGCTCACGCATCTTCTGAATTTCCTCTGCTCTTTGTTTTCAAGCAGGAAGAGACTATTTCACGAACAAGAACAGTTATTTATCTTGTACTGACTGCAGGCACCATCATTTTTATTCAGAAAGATGCTGCAAGCTAAATGTCGGACTCTTAAAAATACAGATAAATCCAACAATAAGTTCATCTGACCCAAAGTATTGCATTTTATATGTATAACATCATGCATTAGGATCTGTAAGAGTATTTCAAGAAACAAACTGTGTTAGAGAACAAGGGGGGGGGGGGGGGGGGCAGAAACAGACCAAGTCCCCAAACCTTACTTGAAACACACATATAGTGTAAGCAGTTACTTCCTTTTTCACCTCCAAACACTGAAATCAGAGGCCTCACACAGTGAGCTGTGAATAATCACAAGGTTACATGAAGAACCAGAAAAAAAAATTTATTTTGGTAAACTTGAGACCTCAAACCACACAAAAGAGTGAACACTGGCATCAGGTTTTAGGACACAGTATTACTTGTGTATTGAAGCTCATCAATATTGGTTCTCTTATTACATCCAATTTAAAAAAAAATATCTCTGAAAATGGTTAAGAACAAAGAATAAAGCTAGAAATCTGCTTCAAATTAGACTTCAAGTTCCAAGTATTTATAAAGGGCAAGAATCTATGTAACAGAATTGTCAAAATAGCAGTTGCTACAGGCCTTTTACCTTATAAAATATCAAGCTGATTTCCAACTGCCAAAAAGAAGAGTTGTAATTCTCTTTGTTTAAAGACCCAGTGTTCACCAAGGAAAAAATTGTTTCATTAAGACCATATTCTCAGTATTACAAGTCTTTCCTTAACTGGCATCCTGACTGTACAGAAAAATTAAAGATCCTGTATCTAGAACAGGAAGAACAATCTACAGTAAATCAGGAGGAGAAGAAAAATCAAGGAATCTGTATATTAAACCACAGACACCTGAAGCTTTTCTGTTGAAATCACACAAGCTTCACGAATGTTGCATGCAAATGACAAGCCAGGAATTTCACCACTGTCTTTTGCATTTCTCCACAGAAGCATGAATTCTGCAAACCGTCGTGTATTCTTCCACTGCCTCTTTCCAAAGAAGATAGAAATGGTAATGGAGACACTTTTCCTTTCCACTACTTTGGTGTCTGTTAAGCCCCCAAAATAACTTTTTACAGTTCACTGAAAAATATGGGCTTTGGCATACAGTTCGGAGTTGTATCATGGGCTTTGGCACACAGTTCAGAGCAGTATCATGGTTTTCAGATAAATTTATTCTATAAAGTTGCTCCAACACCAAGACTGAAACCTGCACGTTAAACCTGGACTTAAAAGAGCCCCCAAAATGGGTCCTTGTAATTACACTGCCAAATACCACAGATTTGCCTGCAATTTTATTTCTGAAATCTGAGTTTCAATTCAAATAAACTTCTCAAGTAAAAAACACAATTGCATAATTAATAGCGTAATATCACAAAACTCAATTTAACACAGTTAAGGCAAAGGAATACAACCAGAGACAAAATTAAGCCAGAATTAATCAGTGCTGAAAAGACAAGATCAGAACTGAATTCAGGAGCTGGCATAGATTGCTTTGTAGGAACTGCAAAGATTATGCTGTGGCAAAGTGTCTAGTGTAACTATAAAATAAAATGAAGAATACCATGTAGCAGAATTATCTTCCCTACCTTTGACTCTACTAAAATATTCTTTATGGTTCTCATGTACACACATAAAAAGAAAAGAAATATCATATGAAATATTAGAGTTCAAGCAAGGGCTACAAAAATGATCCAGAGAGACGGAGACTAACTTGTAGGGATTATCTTAACTTGTTTGATTAACTACAAAGGTTAACTGGTCATAGAGGTGACAGGGCCTTTTTAGTTCTGAGTCAGTAACATGGCTTTGAAAATCATTATAAAACACAAGTTTTAATCCAGCTTCCAGAATACCTTTCATAATCTGCACTGAGATCAGAGTCCTGTCCACTTCTGCAATCTATGAACCTGCCTGTCATGCTTTGGGAAAAACAAGTTCCATATGCACAGCATGACAATATGCTCGTGTTATTTGCAGCTTCCAAAGCACTTCTAGTATTCTAGCACTTTTTTTTTAAATAGCACCTTCCTGTGCTGTAGGTTGGTGACAGCTGGAGATTGAATGTCAGACAGAAGGCACAAATGGAATCATACCATACAATCACATAATGGTTTAGGTTGGAAGGGACCTGAAAGCTCATCCAGTTCCAAGGGACACCTTCCTCTATACCAGACTGCTCCAAGCCCCGTCCAACCTGGCCTTGAACACTGCCAGGGACGGGGCAACCACAGCTTCTCTGGGCACCCTGTGCCACTGCCTCAGCACTCTCACAGGGAAGAACTTCCTAACATATAATCT
>NW_009914658.1:61304-70659 GCF_000696875.1 Nestor notabilis
ACCCTTTCAGTTGAAAGCCATTCCCTCTACCCTATCTCTATAAGGCATCCCTTGAGTCTTCTCTTCTCCAGGCTAAACAACCAACCCCAACTCTCTCAGCCTCAGTAGTCAGAGACAGTACCAAAATGCCTCCCTAACCTGTGCTCAGGTCACACCCATCAGACCCAATTGCAATTAGGACAAATTTTCCATCAGACCAGGTAGGATTTATCTTATTGCTGAATTGGTTAGGTTGATGTTTTTAAAAGTTAAGTTTAACAGCCTGTAAAATAAAAAGGGCTGCACTAGAGAGATGCTGTCTCTTTGCCTGATTGACAAAGCTATAGAATTTGCTCAACAGAGAACACTGGTGACGAGTATTTTTCCAGCCTGCTTTATTAAATTTCATTAAATTTCACCACTGACATCACAGACTCAGCTACACACACTCCACTCAGCGCTACACAAGAATGAGTCAAGTCACTAATACTAGTTTTCACCTTCTAATTGTGTAGAAAGTATCTGAGGCCAAGACAATATAAAATTCAAACATTTTCCACTACTAATATTCATGGATGGTGGCTGCACTACTGAAAATTAACATACATTTATTTTTGCCATCAGGGTCATGAGTCCATACAAATAAAGAGAGTTAACCCAAATACTGCTTATTTTTAGGTTTCTGTGAACCCACATGCACTGCCCAAAGCCTCCCAGCAAACACACCAATAAGCCAGTGCCCTCAGATTCCTGACCTCAGAGCACAGGTCAAATCAGATCACCAGCTTCCCCAGGGCAGGGCCCAGCTTTATCCAACAAGTATTTAGAAAGCTTGAGACAAACTGATCAGCATGTTTGACCCAAAAATGAACACTGGCCTTGAACTGAAGTTATGAAAGCTGCCAGACTTAATTCCAACACCAGATTTGTGGAAAACACAAATGCACACATTGATTTCTTAAAGAATGAGCCAAAACTGACCTAAGCACCTAAGAATTACATGTTTAATTGGCTAATGTAATAAATCAGATAAGGAAATTTCCATGATTTTCACACACATGCATTTGAAATCAGATTTTCCTAGGAAACAACACATTCCACACAGTCCCCCGGAAGGAAAGCTTTCTGCTGATAGAGAGGTAGCACTTACCCGAGAGGAGTCTGCTGCTGCTTCACAGAATAGCAAGTTCAGGCAGGCACACACTGGTTGCACCAGTGGGTTGAGACAGAAAAGAGAACTAGGTCAGGACCTACAATCAAGGACAAGGTTTTACCACAGTCCATTGTAAACTTGGGGATGCTTCTGACACAGCAGGTCAAGAGGAAAAGCACACAGACAGGCTCTGTGGAAGGCTGTGGTGCTGCATGAGAACTGTGGAGTTTATGAGCAGCTTTACTGGAAGGCAGAAGACTCCAGAACTCATTTCAATGCAGGACACAGTATGACTTGCATGTCATCTAAAGGAAAGGTGCAAAGACAAGGGGAAGAGAAGCTTTCTTCTTTCCTCAAGATTTCCTTTTGATCTCAAGGTTCAGCAAAATATGCAGAATGAACAAAGCCCCTCCTCTATGCAATATGACCATAATAGCATTGTTTCACTTTTCCTATAAGGCTTTATAAGTAATATTTTCTGATGGTACTACTCTTCCAGTGCTACCCCTCTTTCACACAAAGGAGAGGGCACATTCTAAAATTAGAGACGAAAATGTACCTTTATCAAAAGGTTTGTTAGGGTTTTCTACTAGAATCAGCGCCTGGGGAAAAAGCCACACAAGCAAAAGACCCCACCCACATACCCAATACTATCACAGATAAAAGAAACCAAAAATCTTACGTTTCAAATTTAAAACATCTTTAATGTTTACTACTGGTGAAGCCACTCAGATCCTATGCTTTCAAGAAGTGCTGTGGATAACAAAAGCTCCTACAACTGACGGAAGGAATTAAAACTCTTTTTTGAACAGGAATAGACAGATACTTCCCTCGTGCTTTAAAAATGCAAGAAATTTCTGTAACTTTAAAGTATTCACATCTAAAATATTAATATCATGATGCATAAAGGATCAACTGAAACGCAGCAGTGCAGAGGCAAAGTGGCCCCATTTTGGCCAGGATCCAGTTATTTTCAATAGCGAGGGATGAGATTTCTGAAAGGCGCTGGCAATGAACAGAACAATGTCATTTAACCCTATGCACTACTCTGCAAAAATAGCCTCTTCCACAACTGCTGGATGATGTTGTGTGTATTCACTTATTAGAGAGGAGAGAAAAGTAGTTTCAGAATCTTTTCCCCCCCCCTTCAGTTACACACAAATAGTAGAAACACTGCCCTAGACTTCTTAAAGCTACAATTTCACCGTATGCAAGCATAAGAGAGAGCCACTCTATGGGTTTGGTTTGAGCTTTTTTGAAGTTAATTCAGGTTAAATGCTGAAGAGATCCCTGAACCTAGAATGAAGAATTTGTTGACTTACTCATTTGGGTACTACCCTCTGGGACAGAAGACTTCCTGGGATAAACCCTGAAACTGATTAGAGAAAAAAAGAGAGGCTGAAAATGGAATGCTTAAAAAGAAGGGAGTAGGAAAAGATTCTGTAGAGTTTTTAACCACAAGACATCTAAATGTGGAGATTAGATTACTGGAATTAAACAAGTAAACAGAGAAGCCTGGGTTTTGTTTTTTCTTTTAATCAAGGAAATCTATTAAGAAACTGAAACGCTAAAAATCAAGCTCATGAATTATCAGACTCTGCTTCACATTTTCCTCTGTGTAAACAGAGCTTAGGGATTTATGAAAGAGTTCTGCAAAAAGGACTGCAAAACCAAAAATCTTCTAGTTCAACTTCTTCATTCAACAGAACTGATTAAGCCTTAGTAACAGCTCTTACCAGCTCTTGCACATCCTGTTGCGGCGATTTGGAGACAAGACATTCCTACTGAAGCAAGGGCAAACCAGAAGTGAATAGCAGATCAGTTTCACTTTCCAGGCTGAAATAAAATATTAGTATGTTCCTTACATATTACAATAAGATTACAAAAATCACAAAAAGAAGGATGAAGAGGCTAGGTAACAAAGTGTGTCACCACTTGGCAACAGAGCCACAAGGTGAACTTAATGTTTCTTGACAATTCATGATTAATATACCTGTAACTTTGGAGATCCTACAGCAAATGCGCCACAAGAAAAAAATCCCCTATTATTATGAGACTTGTTGGTTAAGACTGCTGAGATGGAACTAACCTGAATATTCATGACTAGGTGCATGAATTATTTCCAAATAACTCAGAAATTGCTACAGTGATTAGAGAGTATGCAGGCACTATGCTGGAAGCAGCAAGTTTGATATGTAAGCAGTACCAACAATGTTGATGGGTGTTACCAGTCTGAGCTACAAGAAAGTGAATCAAAGCACACAAATGAGGTGGAGGACTGGAGATTTCAATTAGACTTGAATCAGGGAGATGAAGGCAGCAGAGATGTTGAATTTTTCATTAATTTCTCTTTCACGTTCAGCTGAGGCTTTTCCAGGTGGCACCCCCAGTTCTTTTATAGGACTTCCCACTTTTGACGGGGGAAGGACGGAAATCTGGATAAATTATGAGAACAACAATCTTGACACAATAGAATTGGACAGAATTTCAAAATCCTGTATGCAAGTGGAAACAAGTATCTTTGGAGGATGCACGCCTCAGTATTAATTTTTACATAAACCTTCCATGTGAGATTTTATACTGCACTTGCACATAAACTAGCTTTGAAACGTGAGCCTCACATACGTATCGTCATTCCATTTCCAAATTAGACAGCTAACAGCTAGGCTTATTCAAATTCAGAAACTCCTTTCCATGGTGGTTAATCAGGCATTTGTAAATCCTTCAGGCAGATGAAAAATTTAGGAAGACAAAGTGGTTTACACCCTCTTTTATCCACCCTGCACTGAAGGTTCCTGGACAGTGTTTAAAATACATGCCCTGTATAAACGATATTAACACTATTTCGTATCAGTCTTAGAAGCAACAGTAAGATAAAGTTCATCCCATTAGACAGTTCCCAAACCCAAGAGCATTCTCTTTCCTGTCTCTCAGAATGCTCTTGACAACTTTAATCTACAGATGAAAGACACAATCTATGGATAAAAGCGTTACTGGAATTAATTTCCTGTATCAGATTGTTGTTTGTTCCATATTAGGAAATAGAATGTCAAGAAACCCCCATGAACTCTATTTTAAGAGCAGCTCATTTCTGTTTTTCCCAGGGGAGTGTGAATGTGCTCCCCACCCTAAAATTATGCAGTCGTGTTTCCTACTTCTGGGTAAACCTCAAGGGTCACACACACCCACATAGTAACAGATGAAACACCGGGAGAAAACCATCTTCCTGATCACGCTGTCTCCCTTGTCAGGCAAGTATTGCACAACTGAATATGGCTTTATAAATTAACATTATGCAAACCAGGACTTATCTTCAGCTGAAGATTCTCACTGTTTCCACCTGACAGGGGCAGAAAGATATCATTTACTTTGCCCTACAGGGTTTCAGAATTACATCTGGGGATAAATGCAGTAGTCCAGTTTCTCCAGACACTGTAAATCATGCAAACACAGTGTTTAATGGCCATTTTAGTGAAGTTATTTTCAGACTCACAAACACAATTGTCTATAGCAGCCCAAACTTTAACATTCCAGGAATCATGGCCACTTGTGCAGTTTCAGCTAGACCTATTTCTTCATTTCTTAACTAGGACCATTCTAGCCTCCAGACAGTTATGTTATTCAACTGAAGTTTCATCAGAATAAAGGAGAATGCACAAAACACAGAAGGATGTGCACAAACCATGGCAAAAAGATTCTATTTGCATTGCAGGAGGAGAGGGACTAATCCAAGCCTGATACTCGCTCAAGTACTAGAATGGCTGTAGGGCCTCACACACCACAATGTAGTTAACTGACAGAATAACTTCTGCTCTGCTGTTACAAAGTGGGTCTATTCATAAAGGCTGCTTGTACTGAAGAGGCCAAGCTGAATGCATTTGCATTCTGGGTCTGGTTCCAGGCAGCCAGTCTGAGACCCTAAGGCCCATACAGTTTTGAGAGAACCAGTCCCAAGCACACAATCCTCTCTTAAGGTTCAGCTCCAAACATTAAAGACAGATGCACACCAAAGTATCCAAAGGTGACAATAGTTTAGCATGGCTATAGTGTTTTACAAAACTATACTAAAATCATTATTAAAACTGAAAGAACAAAACTGAAATCATGCTTCTGAGCATTCTGCACTTACTGAATTCAAGTCCCAGTATAAAACACGAAAGGCTCCTGTTCTGCACATACCCATGTTTCCAGATTAACCTGAACACTATTTTTCCATAAAGACTAACATCTTTAGGGAAGGATTATTTTAGCTGACATACATTGGAAGCTTAAAAATAAAAAAAAACCCCAATGTTTCTACACATCTGTCTTATTATTGCTTGTCTAAACACATCTCCACTGACTATCATATTGTCTTTATTATTGATTTTTACTTGGACTCCTACCCAAACTCCTCTTCTACCCATGGAGGTACTCTTTCAACATTAAAAACTTCTAAAAACCTAGCACAACTGTTTATGCTTGCCTAGGAGTAACCAGAGACCTTTCCCCACTGTGTTCTAAAAATCACACCTAGCCAGCATTTGGTTTATAATCCCAGAAACAGAAATTTAAGTAGTGAACATGAAGGATACATATTTGTGTCAAATCAGCTGAAGTCAGTCAAGGATCCTGAATAATCCACACCGCACTGCCAAAGTACTTTCATTCCCAAGTCAAGTTGTAAAATTGAAACCCTACTGCCACTGTTTCATTGCTGAAATATGTAAGTACAGTTCTTTCAATTTCATTGAAAGGCTACTGGCATCAGAAATTGAAAAACGCAGGGGTATGCCTGCGGTATGCCTGCAGTATTCAAAGCCAGAACTCTAAACCCAGCTTTCCCAGTGATTTCCCAAACAGCATGCAGTCGGATACATGCCAGCAAAGTTTCTACCCATACGAAGTCCAACTGATCCCAACAAAACCTCAGAAGTTGGTAAGCAGCTCTCTGAGGAGATGGGCAAAATAGTTGTGTGAAATGAAAACAATAATCACTTGCATTAGAGCTGTACTGTGGTATTTGTCTTTACAACAGTATTATTTTATATGCAGAAACATCTACTCTTTAAGACTTTGTTTCATATTTTGTAGTATATAATGTTTTCTCAAGGGCATAGTATTGTTTTCAAATTCTTCGTTAACAGTTATTCCCACATTGTGCTGGCCACATCGCTGAGCCTACACAACTGTTTGTGTGGTCATGCTGGGAGCTGGATAACAGACCAGGGAAGTAATTTGTAAACAAGTCCCCCCATCCAAACCTGCAATCAGATCTGTTCAACAGAAGCTCCTGCCCTGAAGGGATTTCAATAGGATCTAATATGTCTACATATTTAAATGCGTATTAGGCCACAAGCAATTCCCACTTTGCTGTTCAGTAACAAAGTACCCAATGCAATTTACGAACTCTAACAGAAATCCCACAAAACTGCAGTCTATAGGGCCACATGATAAATGCCATTTACCACTCCATTTTTAACATGAAATATAGGCCATTCAACTTCAGCTACCTTGGAACCAGAAATCGGTAGCTTCAGATTTTAAATTTTTTTTGAAACATCAAAACTTTGTCTCCAAGGGCAAAACCTGCCGAACTCAATCACACCAGTGGTTTAGCTGTCCAAACATCCTGGTTAACCATGGCCAGTGTGCAGTGTAACACACACATGCACACTTATTTGCAGTGATTTACTGATTTACACTTTACACCATGTACATACGCTTTAACGTTCCTTGTATAACAACTATAAGATGTGGAACCTTACTTTGCACCCAGCTAAACTCTTAACCATAATACCACCTCACATTAGTAAGTCCCATGGGCTAATAAAGAATGTGACTTTTTACACATAATATATTTAAAACACACTCTTTTTAAGAACTCCTAGAGAAATCCTTTGTGTGATGTAATCCAGATTTTTAAAAGTGTGTCTGGTCTTACAGTTTCAATTTATTGTACTATTCTACTTCGATTCGTTTTTCTCATCTGTCATCTCTAAACTTAACCTTAACTTTCTCTCCTGTCTCATACTTGGCCACGATTTCCTCTCCTATTACTACCAGACCTTAGTAAAGAATTTCAGAGATGTATCAGCTAACAACAAACAGGAAATACCTTAAATTCCCCCTCCCCACCCTTCATCTCATGAACCCCTGTGAGCATCGCTAAAAATCAGATGGGTTTACAAAGATGCTCAGTGACACTCAACAGCAACGTATCTCACTGTCACATCCAAATTATTCTTATTTATGAGTCTTATCAGCCTTATCCCTGATCTTTCTCTATGCCACCCTCAAGTTCCTTGCTCTCCTCTAAGTCTCAAGCAACCTATGCAAGACATCTCAAATTTAATTTATTTCCATTTTCTAGATCTTTCATAATATGGAATGGAAACAAAACCTGGACAGCCCATCATCTGGTCACCGTACTCTTATCACCTTGTTGCAAACTTGGTCTGTGCAGTTGCTACCATCTCTAGCAACTATTCCTTAACATTTTTCACAGGGAAACTAATCTAATCCAACAAGTCTTGGAAAGGATACACACTCGCTGTTCTCTGGGGGAGCAGGGGAAGTAAGATCTTTCTGATTCATCCTCCAATGATCAAAATGCATGGCAACATGCAGCTTTACTTTGTAAGACAGTTTGTATTTGATATGTTTATGAGGCACAGTGCAGCACAAAAAAAAAACCCCACCAAAACCTCTAAGAACATTTACTTTGAAAAAAGAAAGTGTCACCAGCTAACGTAACAAAATATTAAAAAAGGTTGACACAACTCTCACATGAGATAAACAAAATGCCAGATCTGAATGTGCTGCTGAAAATATAAATTATTCTAATATCAACCGCATCCCCTTCAGAACTAGGCACAGGCCACACATACAATGGATGCTATTCTAGATCACACAACAAAAGATTATTTTAAGACAACTGAGCAATACTCAGATTAAATTCTGACAGATAAATGAAACACAAAACTAAAAAATGCATATAAAACCAGAAAACTTTTTCTTCTTTCCAGTGTTGAATAGTATATTTTCAGTTAAGCAAATTACCTAGTTCACCAGAAGGGGGAAACTGCTAAGCTTACAGTGTCATATTCATTAAGCAATTTAGAAAATAAATTGCTTAGCTTTTCAGTAGTTATTTCTATTATTTCTATCACTCCAACGTGATACCATTATTTACTTGAATGTGACACCTTTTCAGTTACCATGACAAATCCTATACAATACAGTTGAAAAACATACTTTAAGAACAAAAAGTCAAGCTAATCAACTTGTACAGTTTTCTTACTGCACATTAATACATTCTTCCAAAATACTAGTTTTCCTGAAGATATTCTTCTCATTGGCGAGAGCTTCAAGATGACATCTGCTCAGTCATCCACTCTCTGGAGACCACTGCCAAACAGTTTCAGACTTTGGATTTTTTTGGTTTATTATATGATACTATCTCTAGTTCACACCTGTTTAACAGTAAATGACAAGACAGAAAGACAGAATGTCTAAATAATAAAGCAGATGAAATACAATTTAGTCAGTATTCATATACTAGTGAACACTCCCTCAAGCTTTAAAGTATTAACTATTATTTGTCAGCTTAAAACTGTCAAGCACTTTCCCCATTTGGGGATGTAACTTAGCTAACATTAACAAGCATGTGCAAAGTGCCAGTTAAGTCATTGATGTTATGCCTATGCAATTATTTACCATTCATATTAATAATTATGTGTGAATACAGCAATTTAAGGGAGTAAGATCTAGTTCTCAGTTTTCTACATTAGTTCTGAAAACATTACAACACGGTTAAACTTGTGAATAAAGGAAACAAATCCAGTTTAAGCACACACATAGGGCTAGACACTGCTTTGGCAATTATTTATACCCAAAATCAACAGGAAATTTAGCTAACAGCTGAAGGGAAGTCAATAACGCACATTAAGCACAGTCAGGAAGGAACCTTTCAAACATCATAAAATTTCTATCCTGTCACAACCAAACTACTTTCCACGCTTGAACTTCCTTCCAGAAACGAAGCTTTCTCCATGAACATTCAGAATGTATCAGTAAGGCAGAGTTAGAGAATTGAAAAATATAAAGCAGATACTGTATTTCTGCCTCCATTTCTGTTTGTATAAAAAACATATCCAGTAACATGCACTACTGAAATAGATGAAACAATTGCACAAATGAGCATTTACAACTTTCCTCCTGGGTCTGAAATACCTCAGCAGG
>NW_009914658.1:70690-80810 GCF_000696875.1 Nestor notabilis
TCAAGACTTCACATGCCCTAACAATTGAATAAATTAGAAAAACTATGTAACCTCAGGCAACATGAATCCCCCAATTTGCCAGTTAGTGCCCTTCTGTCAGGAAGGAGGCAGTAGAACCCTTTTCTTTGTCAAGTCTCCTCTAAAACCACCAATCTTCTACTACACATTACTGCAAAGCACAATGCTTCCTCAAAAAATTACATTCCAAGCTTATTAGATGGACAGTCTTAGGGCAATATACAGGAACAGCAAGGCAATCAATACACAGCAACCTGGTACACAGCGTTTTCACTACATAACCCCCTTGCCTTGCACCAACTTGCAGTTTTTTTGTAAACAGCTCAAAGGAGAATTTGCAGAGAAATACGAAGACAATGAAATAGCTGTGTACGTGTTGTGGGTAGCTTCCTTCCAACACACAGGACAGCATGAGAGGAAAACAATGCAGGGCTTATTATCAATTCTGTTGAATTATTCTGTGTTGGTTTGGGGTTTCTTAACATAAACATATATCCACTACACAAGAAACAATGTAGCGCATTACATAAAACAGTATTTAACATCCTTGTCTAACATGTATTATATCCTTTGATATAAGCATTTATATATCCCAGAATGCAACTAGTCTGCTTGTCCAAGAAACAGACCACCTATGTACCCACCGATAACTGGACAGTATGCGGTCAAAGTCACTGCATCATCTTTGACTAACAAGACGGGAATCATGGGAACAGCTATTCTGGGTCAAGAAGTTCAAATCCCAAAGTACTGTGGAAAACTGCATTATATCCCCTCCCTCTCCCCTTATATAAGCTAACCAGCTCCATCTTAAAGACAGCCTTATTCCACTACTCCTAAGGGAAGGCTGTTGCAGACTTCTATGCCTCCGTTGCTTAGGAACCATCTTTTCTAATTTCCAGACCAGGTTTATTCTTGGATAGTTTATACCCATTTGTTCTTATACCTCAAGCTTAAGAAGCTCTTTTTATCCACCTGTGTTGTTTCACTCATATTTTCATGAAGAACTTCTTTCATGCTTTGTTTTCCCAGATCAAACAAGACATTCTGAGTCTACCTTACAGAACGAATTCTCCGTTCCCTTTGTCATTCCACGAACCAGTCCCTGTACCTCTTCCGGTCCAAACACTCTTTTTTACTTGATGGCAGGTGATAAGAATTAGATGTAATGTTCCAGGTAAGCTTTCACCAGTACCAGAAATATGTTAATACCACTTTATCAAAGGAAAATATTAGTAGTGCAACAACAGTATCCTTGTTATCTCAATACTTTTCACAGGTTAGTCATCCTCAAGTGTTGTAAGAACATCTCGATTTTTTTAATGCTATTAAAATATGACTCCTTTTTCTACTGGTCATGTCCTCAGGTCTCAACTTCATCCTGTGCAAAACTACTTTAGTATTGATGACACTTGACATCTGATGAGAAAACATGAGATTGGCATAAGAAGTGGGAAATCATCAGTGTTTTAAATGAAAATATTAAATCTTGAAACTGATCCTTAACACATTCCACTACTAACATACTTCCAATACATCATCTTCTAGTCATCCAGTTCTATTCATACTCGACACACCCTGTTAGCATTTTAAATCAATTTTCACAGAAACATCACTCTGGTTTTTACATGGAATCATATCACACATTATATGATTCCTAAGTTAAAACAGGTCAGCTCTATCCTCTCCAAGAAGTCAGGTATCTTACAGAAAGAGATGTTAAATTTCTCGAACGAAGTCTTCCTCTGTTGAGAGCTGTATCATCCCATTTTCATCTTACCTCCACATAGAACAGCTTCTCTTCTTAAATTTAAACAAATACCTGAATATTAAGGTCACACTAATGATGCAATAACTATCCCAAAACACCACTGCCATAGTGACTACTTTTGCTGCTTGCCATCCACGCAATACCCTTCTGCTTTGACATTTGATAGCAATTCCCGCATCTCAGTCTCTTGTAGCTACTAGTTACACAAACCAGCTACTTCAAAACTCCAGAGTAAATATTACTTTTCCATATAATGATTGTTAATAGATATAGATAGATAATTGCAGATAATTGCAGAAAGTCCCACTGATCTGCACCCTGTAAGTTCAACTTTGTCCTTATGGAAATCATTCTTACAATCTCACTTCAGTAAGACCTATTTGCCAGTGCACATGTATTCGAAACTGTCTTCACTCAAAAATCAGGCCAAACTTTTCATGTAGTCTTTCATCTGTATCCGAATTATTTTTATTCTTACTTCATTGCCCCCATGCTTCCTGACAAGGCTTTTTCAGGTTTTCTGCTTACTCCTGATGCTCACTACCTGCATTTATTGCCATATCAAAAGTTCAGCCATGACAGAAGTAGCTGAAAGCACTTAATCAAATAAGCCCTGAACATTGTTGTAAAACTGGAATTGCAAGAAAATTCAGATGCTAAACTAAGTTATGGCCTTTGCAATTTGAATGTGCACTTCTGCAATTACAATTATTAACAGCTTTTCATGACACTCAGAGAGGGGTTTTGGTCTTGTTTTGCTTTAGTTGGGCCTTTTTGCTCGTTTTTCCCTCTAAATGATGTATGCCTAAAAAATTAATAAAAAGATTAATGCCACAAGGTCTTCCCAGAGCTAGAAAGAGAGAAGACAAGTTAAGACTGCTCCATTTCAGCATCTGTACCTCACATGTTACATCCAAATGAAAAAGAAAAGGCAACCACACAAACTGTATTATCAATATTTTGGTTTGAGAACACACTGCACAGCTATTACAGAATTTGCTTGAAGGAAAAAAAAAAACAATCTGCAGAAACAAGGTTCAAATTTAGGATTTCTATAGCAACAGAAAGGAGGGAGGGGAAAATTACCAGATTACTCTCTCAGATCATCAAATCCTTGAAAGAATAAATTTAGCTTTGAGTTTCAGTCAAATGAACTGAATTTATCCTATTCATGAACAATTAACACATCACATTAAGGATTAAATTAAATAATCCAAAATTGTAGTACAAGTTGCAAATACCAAATTTCAGTCTGAATGACCTCACCTTTTCCTGCTACCATTAAGTATTTGGTATCACAACATGTCTTCAAACTGATAACTGATAACAAATAAAGAGTATTATTTAGGAAGGTGTCTAATCCTGACTGAAGGTCTGCAATGAAAGAGAGGCATTTGCCTCATTTTAATGAAGTGACTCCATGAATTACATTACTGAAAACATGCAATAATTTGCCCCCATGTGACTTGGAGGTGTAAGGAATTCCTGAAAATATAGTTCACTTTTTATAGAACTAAAATATTTCAACAACATATGCGAAAACAGTAGTGACTTAATGCCCTGAAAACCTGAGAATGCAGAAACACACTTAAGCTCTTTAAAAAGGTGACAGTGTGAAAAACAAACCCAGGATATTCTAAGTAAGTAACTACTCATGTCTTTTCGTTATGCAAGCTTTTACAAGACTGAGGTTGTTTTAATATATGCTTAAAAATAATTAGCATAATGGACACTATTCCAGTATTGAGCAAGAAATATCATACTTACGTTAACGACTGAAAAAAGAGCAATAAAAATATTAGCCTCAGGCTTTTTGGGAGAGCAGCTATTTCAATAGTTTAGCCCTCTCACATTAGATAGTACCCCAGACCCATTAAACAAGCAGCTGAAGTGGCAAATGCAGCTACAACGGTTTATTTTTGACATTGTGAGCTCTGCTTGAGGCATGGAGGGGTGTCTCCCCACTTTAATGCTAAGTATTGACCCATAAAGACTCTAAGCCTCCAGCAACTTTTCCACCAGCCAGAACGTTCAATTAATAAGGCTGCTCTCATAATTTGCAAGACTTCTTAAGTCCAGCTTTTCTGGCTGACATTCAGGTTTTAACCATGCTTCCCAGCCTTCTGTTCACCACTTCTGGCTTTCATTGACCAGCTGCCAAAAAGCTCTTTATTTTCTGGTGGCTGAGCAGGCCAGGACAGCTTAAGAGACTACCTTCTTCCAATTTGTGCAGCAAACTGCTCTCTGTGTTCTCTGCTCTTGGCTCCTCCCCAAATTGCTGCAGTGAGGGAAAACTAGAGGATACTGGAAGGACTACCATTCCACAACTGTGAAGCAAGGGTACAGGCGTTTTGACTGGGGTTTCCTTGTCCTTAAATTAACAAAGAAAGGAAATGACCTAGGATCAACAATAAAGACTATGGCGGATCCAGAAGTGGATGTTCTGCCTGTCTAAATCCTTACATTATGCTGCAATCACAAACACCCTCTCCTTCCAGGAGATAGGCAAGAAGCTCATTCTAAGATGATCCATGTAACTCAGCAGCATCAAGATAAGTGCAGGTTCTAAAGTAGACTGAAAGTAAAGTAGGAAAGCCACACAAGTAGACATTCAGCTGCAAGTAGCAGCAATCAAAGAGAATGGGATGGCCCTCTCCAAGTCCAAGGCATAGAAATCCACTACCTTTCCTTGATGCATAAGACATAATGGATTTCTCTTAATCATATGTATTTTATCTCCCTCTTTATCCAAACCATGTACAATTCATTTGCTTTGGGAAGGCTTTAAAGAATTTACTAACTTTTTATCTAAATCCTTAAATACATTTCATTTGTATGGTTGAGATCTAAGCAAACATTTAAGATCACTATTGATTTATTTTTCCTGCCTATTAATAAATTGCAAAATAATGTAATACTGTATTACAAATGTTCTACATAACAAAAAAAAAGATTACTGTTATATTTATGGCCACTGACACTTTATGAAAAATAATTTACACAAATGAACACCATTTTCCTGACATCTTCATCCTTCATTCACTCACAAAAGATACACAGTTCTTCTGAAATGCTTCCAAGTTATCAAAATCATAAGAATGTCTTTGAAAACTCACCAGCTAGTAAATTTTATTTTAAAATTTAGGGGAGGGAAAGGTCATGGAACACGTCACACCTTCCATTATGTACTAGTAGGCTTAAAAATTATATCCACAGTAAGGAAAGAAAATGGACTTTGGAATCAAAATAGAATCTTATGCTTTACACTGAATCTGTTATTCAAGTCATATGGAAACTTGAAGTGATATTTAAAAATAAAGCAACACTTCAGTTGTGTAGAATTTTACCTAAAAATCATTAAAAACTTTTCAGGAACTGAAAGCACCTAGAGAAAGATGTCAGAAGTAATGAAACATGATTTCGATCAACTCAAGTCTCCTATGCTTCCCTATTTATCATTTTTAATCCCAAATCCTCATGTTTCCCCCCACTTGTGTGATTCCACCCTTGCTCCTACCTTCGCTTAAGCACCAGTCCACCCAGGGCTGGCCATGTAAGTGGAAAATACATGACAACTGCTCCAGAGCTTTCCATACACTGACTGGCAGGGAAGCGTCTAACAGCTACACAGCCAGATGCTCCTGCTCCTCAAACCAAACCAGGCGCCGTGCCCCTCTCTTAGTGGGGACACAAGTCTAGCCATCAGATTATCCCATTACTGGCACAAACTTCATGTGTTTGAAGTCACCCTTTTCCTGGTAAATTTAGCTGAATGTAGCTAATAGTTTCAGAAGTTGAAGAGAAAAATAAAAGAAGTCTCTTTAACTTCGGAGTACTTTAAGCTGTGTTGATTTGAGATTACTGTGCAAAGCTTGGTTAGACAAGATTTTGGTTTTGAAAAAAAAAATAAATTCACAAGTATACTGCATCTCTCTGTCAATGCACATCAGCAGCAATGTCTTCTTTTGCTGATTAGACAGAATGGATGTTTCACATGCATACATACTTTACAAATTTTCAGCAATATTTAGTGGTGACAATACCTAAAGAACTGTTAAAAGAAGACTAAACTCAAAAGTATGCCTTGTCCTTCATCTCTATAGTCACAATGCAAGAACAGTACCTTTACATTCAGCACTGTGTAACAACTACACAATCCCCAAAAGACAACCAAATAAAAAACACACCAAACAAACTCCCACCAAAACACCACAGAAGACTATCTTCATGAGTTGAGTTTATCCCACTTTCTGGTTTAATCTGGCATTAGCAATAATAAAGCTGCAACAACGTATCAGACCTCTCAAGATTCAAGATCTAAAGCAAGATAGAGATGAAAAGCATAAAAAGCACCACAACAAGAATCTGAAATTTGCACATACAAAATGAAACCAAACGAAACTAAACTAAGTTTCTATGGCTGCAAGTCAAATTGCAGGTTTTAAGACAAAGTTGCTTTTACAAGTTTACTGATTCCAACCAAAAACCTAGAAGACATGGGCATAGCAGTTAGATTTTCCCCCAATTTTTGGTGCATAAATGTACCACAACTTAACATTTGTCTCCTCATTTGATGTGAAACTATCAAAGATACCATAAAATGTTACTGATTAACTGTATTTACTGCTTGCTGTTTCCATGACCCCTTTTCAGCAATTCAATTAGGTATATGGAAGAACAAGAAAATCTCAGAACTCTGAAATATTTTACTCTCTACCTTTTCAGTTTCATAAGTCAAGACCTGAAAACCATACGTAGCACATGGTTTAAAAAAAACCCTCGATAATTAAAAAAGACAAAGCCCAATACTTTAGCCAAGTAAAAATGCAAAGGAATAACTGATTAGTGTGAAGAACATTGAAACTCCAGATTTCAGTTTTAAAGAGTAGCTCTTAATATCCCAGTTTTAAAACTGAATCGAAATGTGCTTTCACATATGTTGATTTTCAACTGGTCTCTAGAAAATTCACTCAAATAAGCAACAGTGTAAAACTCTTTTGGTGATCCGCTCGCTAACACAACTCATCTTAAGTTGCAAGGTTGATCTTTCACTGAATAACAACTGCGTCCAAAAGAGCAGGCAGAGATCATTTCTCAAAATGCAATCTACCCAGCAAGGTCAAAAGAATGAAGTTAGGAAGGTGCAGAAGTTGTTACTCCTGTTTCGCTACGCCTTCAAGGACATTTTCAGTTTCTCCTTAATGGGCAAAGAGTCAACCCAGCCAAGGCAGCAAGCATACATGCTGGTCAGCAGCTTGACTGACTGGCAGTAATTATTCACATCCATGCCTATACTAAAACTTAATTTCCCCTGAAATGAAGAATAGTTAGACTCAAAATTCCCCAAAGCAGCAGCAATACTTCAATTTTATTCCAGACCATGACTGCTGGTTAGAATGTTAAACCAGAGCTCTCATGACAAATGACATCACCTCAGCTTATACCTGATTTGAAAAGCAGTAGTTCCAACAAGGGCGTTTCCTGGAGTGTCTGCCCTTACAACTTCTGCAACGACCTGATGAGACCACAGCAAACAATGTCCCCCGACGAGTGAGGACAGAAACCAGTTATTTGTTTCACCTTGACTAAAGATTATCAAGATTATTCTCAATAAACAACAGATGCTTACAGAGATGGTAACAAGTTATCATAAAGTTATGTTGAACATCCAAAAATATTACTCTGGAACCCTGTCATTATACATGCAATACTTTAAGGAACCATAGAGAAGGGTAATATTACAGTAAAAATTATCATAGATCAAAATATCTGTATAACAAGTACTTTTCTGCCTCTGATGAAAAGAAGCTTTCCTCAGGAAATTCACTTGTTTACATGATTTGCACATTACATCTTTCTTTACCAACAGGTTTATACAGCTCCTGTAATCAGCCTTGCCAAAAAGGAGTATTTTTTTAAGAGAAATGATGGATAAACGGCACAAGTAGGTAACATTTTCCTGTTCCCCTGAGAAGGCTGATTAAATTATATGAATGAAAATAGCAAAACTCAGGTAAACTAGGAACTTCTACCATTTTTTAAAAATACCTGCTTTTGAATCTGTTAACATAGGAGATGTATAATTTAACACAAGAGTTTTAAACAAGGTTCCTCAGCAGATGTCAAATGACCTGCACAGCAGAATCAGCAGTTTAAACTTGCACTTGTTTGTGATTGCTCGCAATCAGGTTTTAAATATAAAGCACCTATCATTCTAAAGGTGTCTAATATATAGTTACAGCATGAATTACTAATACAGTGCTATTTCAGAGATTGCATTCTGCCATGCAGCACAGTCCAAGAGTAAATTCTACTTTAAAAGCCATCAAAATCAGAAATTTAACATTATTTTTTACTCCAGGTCCTCATGCATCAGGTGTCCTCCATGCACAACAGAAGCGACACTTCTCTGATATACTTTCCTTTGTAAAAGTACCGGTCAAGTTTTGTTACTATGAATGTTTCCCTCAAAGCAGGACTGGCTCATTTGCATAGCAACAGTTTGGGATTTACAAGCTACTCACTATCCACCACCGCTACAGTTAGCAAGTTATTAAAAAAACCTATTTCTACAACTCAGAAAAGCAGTGGGTACAAGATTTACTGTCCAGTCTCCTCGGGGTTAGAAAGCGCTTTTCACATATATGTTGTACGCTTAGTAGCAATCATATGCTAAGCATTCTTCTCCTAGTCTGAAACCTCCAGTTGTAGTATTTTATTCTATTTATTAACAAAATTGGCTACTTCAAAGTTCAGCATTTTCCTCCTATAGCAAGTCACAGAACGTTAGGTGTGGAGTTTCATTAAAAGCACTTCATGCTGCGAGGCTACCCTTCAAAACGGGAGACTTGAAGGGGGCAGAAATAGCTTGATCCTCACTCCTGTGAAAGTGTCTCAGTGCTCAAAGGGCTTACCTACATAATCTCATCAAATGATCCAGTTCCATACAAGCAAAATAGCTTTTAATATTGACAGTGAATCTCAAAGAACGAGAAAAGTTGAGTCATTTTCTGTCGGAGACATCTACAATAGATCTGCCACAGAAAAATACTGATTCAGTAATGAACTTCTTCACTCTACAGCATTAACTGTACTTTAATGAACTTACTGGCATAACACGCTGCCTCAAAACTCGAAGAACATCACCAAGTTTAAGTTCTGTAATTGAAGCAAACTACACAGAACATTATGTTCACTTAAGACTATTTTTGTACGATCACATCAAATCTGCTTAGTGAATATAAAGAAATACCAACACCACCTGCTCCAGAAGTCCAGTCCATAGTTGCATTTTTTCTCAATTATACAACAGCTCTCAAAAGAGTACTTCCCTACTGAGGTACAGAATTGTCACATCAGTAAATAAAAGAAAAACTGAAGCCTACTTTAGAAATAATTTATCTTTTTAAACCAAATTCTTTTGTTCTATAAAAAACGAGTTTGTGGCAGTTAAGAACTCCCAAGTATTCTGTTAACACATCCAGTCACGTTACAAACCCAGAGCTGTAAATAGCCCATGGGCATGAAGATACCTGTAGCTTTCAGCAAAGCATACAGAAATTATCTAGCAGTAGTTGCAGTTTGAGAATTCATAAACTGAGGGTAGACATGTTTTGTAACATGACATAAATCATCTTGCAAGAAAATAGAATGGTTTTGGTGCATGATAACCTTATGATCTATAGTAACTTCCCAAAAAGCAGAGAATAAAACAAAACCAGCAACGAGCTTACGCCACTGAGCTACAGCAGTATCTCATGAAAGATTCAAACCCAGTGCTATTCCTAGCCCCCTATCTCAGTATATTTTTCCAGCTTGACTGGATTTTCCCCCTCCCTAATTGCTAGTTTTAACTAAAGCCAATGCAGATTAAGAATCAACCTTAAAAGCAGCACGGGTTACGTGCAGAAGTACAGGTGACACGTTGAATCAAAAGCAGGCACTGGAAATACTAAAAGAAGAAATACCTCTTCCAGCAGGAGAAACAAAACAACTGCCCGTTCGCTCCTGCTGGTACCCTAAAAAAACAATCAGTAACACTGCACAAATGCACCACATCTCCTCCTTCATTCCTGCGTCCTCTGCGGACGATTATTTGGACGCTCTAATGCCCGCATTTCGCTAAGCGTAATCAGGTCGTCACCTCGCAGCCTAAAGGAAGGGGCAGGTGAAGCAGGAGGGCGGTGGGCAAGAGCCCGCAGACGCATCGCTTGGGTGCAATGAAGATCTAAAGCCGAGCGGCCGCTTCCTGCGGCGGCAGGAGCATCGCACCGCGCTCACCGCGGCGGGCAGGGCCCGCGGCTCCTGAGGGAGTGCTGTCAGAAACCTATC
>NW_009914659.1:0-298 GCF_000696875.1 Nestor notabilis
GCGGTGCTGCGAGCTGCTGCTGGCCCATCGCGCCCACATCGGCACCGCCGACGAGAACGGGTGGCAGGAGATACACCAGGTCCTGCACCCACGGGCCTTCCCCCGGCTCCCGCCTCCCTCTGTCCCCACGGCCCCTCGGCCCCATGGCCCCACCTTCTCATGGTCCTTGCCCCACAGACCCATGTTCTCATGTCCCTTGTCCCCACAGACCCATGTTCTCATGTCCCTTGTCCCCACAGACCCATGTTCTCATGGCCCTTGTCCCCACAGACCCATGTCCTCTGGTCCCTTGCCCCCA
>NW_009914659.1:657-989 GCF_000696875.1 Nestor notabilis
TTCTCATGTCCCTTGCCCCACAGACCCATGTTCTCATGTCCCTTGTCCCCACAGACCCATGTTCTCATGGTCCTTGCCCCACAGACCCATGTTCTCATGGTCCTTGCCCCACAGACCCATGTTCTCCTGGCCCTTGGCCCCATATCCATGTCCCTGTCCCCTGTCCCTGTCCCAGGCGTGCCAACACGGGCACTCGCAGCACTTGGAGCATCTGCTCTTCTATGGGGCAGAGGCAGCAGCTCAGAACGCATCCGGGAACACAGCGCTGCACATCTGCGCCCTCTACAACAAGGTGGGACACGGGACATGGGACATGGGATATGGGATATGGG
>NW_009914660.1:0-1457 GCF_000696875.1 Nestor notabilis
TCCCGTGGCGAGGCAGAGGGAGGAGGCTGGGGTTCCCTGGGAGCTGTTTCCTCATCCTGCTGGGTTCTAGGCCCCTGCTTGAGGGGTGTCCTTGCAACAAAGGGGCTCTCCATGGGATTGATCCCCTTTGGTTTTACGTGGGAACGCTCCCATAAAGCTCCTTTCCCCAAAAACACTGGAAATAAACGCCGGGATGGTGATGCTGCTTTGCTGCTCTTTGTGCCAAGTTTGAGACATGCTAAATGGTCGATGTTGTGTCGTGGCTGCAGCCAGGGGCTTCGATCTCCCCTTCCGCACGGCGGATGATGCTGGCCTGTCCCTGATAAAATATGGAGAGTTTCTGTACGACAACTTGGTCATCTTCTCCCCCTCCATAGAAGGTAAATACGAGAGTGCTCTTGGAACATTTTTGGAAGGGGATTTTCAACTGTTCTGTGAATTTTAATCAAATCTTACGCTTTACATGTTATCCTTTGTGCCAGTAAACAAACTGCAGATGCACCCCAGGCCTTTAGCAGAGGTTCTTTCAGCCATGAGAGAAATGATTTGGTGTTTTGCTGTGGTTTCATTCTGCTGTGGTGGTATTTCTGAGAACTGGTCATCGATTTCTGGTGTATGCTTTCAGATTTTGGTGGAAACATCAACGTGGAGACCATCACTGCCTTCATTGATGGCGGTGGCAGCGTCCTTGTTGCTGCGAGCTCGGACATAGGTGAGTACAAACGTTCACCAGAGCTAACAGGGGTGCTTCAGCCACTTCTTGTAACAGGCACCTCTGCTGCTTGTGCTCTGCAGTGAAAAAATAGTTTATTTGGCCTTCTGTGAGTTCCTGTAACAAAAATGGTGTGAAAACAGTTTCTCATTGTGAAGGTTTGTACTGTGAGGAAGTGAGTGATAAACAGCCTTTACTGAGGTTTTAACAGGGATTTGGCTGCGGGAGGTTGTGTTGCTCCTCAGGGTTTGGCTGGTGGAGTGCAGAATGCAAGGCTCTGAGCTGAATTTACTCTTTATTTTGAGTGCTGAAACTGTCACCACGTCCTGAACGTGCTGCATAACAGAGAGTCTGCTTTGTCCTTCCAGGTGACCCGCTGCGAGAGCTGGGCAGCGAGTGTGGGATCGAGTTTGATGAGGAGAGGACAGCTGTCATCGACCATCACAACTATGATATATCTGACCCAGGCCAGGTACATGGGTGTGCCTGGGGGATTTGGTTTTCTTTTTTAATGAGAACTGTGGTGTAAATGTTTAGGGATGAATCTTCTGTCCTTGTTTTTCTTTTTTCCTTACACCTATTTTCTGCTCTCCCAACTTCCTCCCAGGAAACTTGTAAATAATCATAGAATCATGGAATAATTTGGGTTGAAGGGACCTTAAAGCTCTTCCAGTTCCACCCCCTGCCACAGGCAGGGATGGGGCAGCCACAGCTTCTCTGGGCACACTGTGCCCGCGCCTCCGCA
>NW_009914660.1:1500-3820 GCF_000696875.1 Nestor notabilis
GGTTCAAGCCATTGCCCTTGTCCTGTCCCTCCAGGCCCTTGTCCAAAGCCCCTCTCCAGGTCTCCTGGAGCCCCTTTAGGCTCTGGAGCTGCTCTAAGGTGTCCCCTTGAGGAGCCTTCTCTTCTCCAGCTGCCCCAGCCCAGCTCTCTCAGCCTGGCTCCAGAGCAGAGCTGCTCCAGCCCTCGCAGCAGCTCCGGGGCCTCCTCTGGCCTCGCTCCAGCAGCTCCATGTCCCTCTGGTGCTGTTCCCCAGAGCTGGATCAGGGCTGCAGGGGGGGGTCTCCCCAGAGCACAGCAGAGGGGCAGGATCCCCTCCCTCGACCAGGGTCACTCCTGTGACACTGCAAAGCTCTGCACGTTTGGGGTCTCTTCCCTCACATCCATATTTCTGAATTTCCAGGGTTTAATCTTTCAAATTACAGTTCCTGGTGGTCTCTGTGTCTCGGGCAGTCCCACCACTATTCATGTGGGGTTTGTACCACTCAGAAGTGTCTGTGTGGAGAATATCACCTGCACTGAAGTGCCTCAAACACCAACTGTGGCTCATTGGATGTGGGAAGGGAGATTTTCAGTCCTCGAGATCAGTATAGAAACATACATGTTTCTAATTTTTCTCCCTTGGTATCATCCAGTACTTTAATACCAAAGCCTATATTAAGGTTTGAGCTAAAAATACTCCTCTAATTTTTATTTAAATGCAACTGTTGCAGCAGGATGTGGATGTTGTCCTACTTTAAGTTTGAACGTTGCTAAATACAGGGAAGTAAAATACTCGAGGTAGTGCTGTCTTCATCAAAAGGTGTTTTACATTTCCTTATGTACCAGTATTAATTTAATCTGATCATAATTGAAAAAATATTGATTTTTTTTTTTTGCTTTTTAATTGAAATATGTCATTTCTCCAACAGCTGCTCAGTTGTAATGGGCTGTAAAACCAAAATTCACTCTCAGTTAAGACGAGAAGCTGTGGGAGCCTGACATGAGCTCTCCTGCCCTGCAGCACGGTGACACTGTTTCTCCCTGTTTCTTCCAGCACACACTCATAGTTGCGGACACTGAAAACCTCCTGAAGGCACCCACCATCGTGGGGAGAGCAGCACTGAACCCCATCCTGTTCCGAGGAGTTGGGTGAGCCAAGTGGGATGGAGGGGAGGTGCTAGTGGTTGGGGAAGAGGAGTTAAAACGGGTGTGTTGCGAAGTAAGCATGGGGTGAGCAGCTGTGGCTCTTAACAGAGCCATCTCTTGTTTCAGATGAAAGTAAAGTCTCCAGAGCAGCTCAGTCCTTGGCTTAAGAATGTTTCTTAACATAAATCACCAAAGCTTGACTGGATGTCTCATGGAAATGCTTAATTTCTGGGTGTGTGCAGGCTCGGCCTGGCTGTGTCTGAGGGCAGTTGGGTGCCTGAGTTGGTGGCTGCAGGACTCTCTGGGGAGGCCCCGGGGTGTCTCTGTGCTGCTCACTGTGCTTCTCCCTGCAAGGATGGTGGCTGATCCTGACAACCCGCTGGTGCTGGATATCCTGACCGGCTCTTCCACCTCTTACTCCTTCTTCCCAGATAAACCCATTACTCAGGTATGTTCTGTTACTGCTTCTCTTCTTTTGAGCTTCTACAATTAAATCCTTCAGATTTCAGCCACTTGGGAACATCCCCAAGTGTTTCATCTCCTTGAAAGGCTCAGGCTGTTGTCTGCTTTCTGACAACACCCTGGTGGGAATCTTCCTCTGCTTCCTCTTGGTGGCAAAATGTCCAGGGTGAGGGATGCAATGGAAGAAAACCCTGCCTAGACCAAATCACCTCTCCATGTCCTCTTCCAGCAGCTGTGAATCCCAGCACTGGTTACTCCAAGCTTCTTGGTTTCTCCTTAATCACAGGCTGTGCCAGCTGCTGTCCCACCCTGACACAAACCAGAGATTAACTCGTCTTTAATCATCCTCACATAGGCTAAACTCCGTCCTAAACACGTTCCTTTTCAGTACCCACACGCGGTGGGGAAGAACACGCTCCTGATTGCCGGACTCCAGGCCCGGAACAACGCCCGTGTGGTTTTCAGTGGATCCTTGGATTTCTTTAGTGATGCCTTCTTCAATTCTGCTGTGCAGAAAGCTACTCCTGGCTCCAAGAGGTATGTTGGCTCCCTGGCTGAGGAGTATCTGGGGAGCTGTTTAATGAAGAAAATCCAGTAAATATTCATGTTCACAGTGGAAAGGTTTAATCACAGAATTATGGTGTGATTTGGGTTGGAAGGGACCTTAAAGCTCCTCCAGCTCCAACCCCTGCCACGGGCAGGGACACCTTCCCACAAACAAGAATAGTCACAAC
>NW_009914660.1:4259-5967 GCF_000696875.1 Nestor notabilis
GCTGCTCACGCTCGGGGGGTGCAGCCCAGCACACGGGGGGTTCTGGGCTCAAGCACTCACTGAAGCTGGGTCATGGGGAGCTTCTCATTGACCAACATCCCAAGTCCTTCTCCTCAGGGCTGTTCTCCATCCAGTATTTTGCTTGGGATTGCCCAAGGTATGATCAGGGTAACACATTCCTCTGATGCCTCTGGCCTTTTGGAACAAAGCGCCTTGGGAAGCAATTCCCTCCTTTCACCCCAGATCTCTTTGTGTTGCTTTCACATCTATTAACGGTTCGGGTTTTGGCTCACGGTGTGGTTTTAGGGCACGGCTGCTGTGCTTTCCCAGCATTCCTCCATCCATAGGTACTCACAGACGGGTAATTACGAGCTGGCCATTGCCCTGTCCCGCTGGGTGTTCAAGGAAGAGGGAGTGCTGCGCGTCGGAGCCGTGTCCCACCATCGCGTAGGGGAGCTCACACCTCCCAGTGCCTACACCGTCACCGACCTCGTGGTATGCCTGCCCGCCTGGGAGGGAGCTCAGAATGGGTTGAGGTTCGTTTCCAGGCGCCACTCGTGAACGTCCCCTGTTGCGGGTTTGTTCCAGGAGTACAGCATTGTCATCGAGAAGCTTTCTGATGGCAAGTGGGTCCCCTTTGATGGAGATGACATTCAGCTGGAGTTTGTCCGCATCGATCCCTTTGTGCGGACCTTCCTGAAGAGGAACGGTAGGTTCCCCCAGTGCCCCGGCCCTGCTAGGGGCCCGATCCTACCCCTCACTGCTGCCACCTCAATGTCACCATCACCTCAATGTCACCACTGTCTCTTTCCCAGGTGGCAAATACAGCGTGCGTTTCAAGCTGCCGGACGTCTACGGCGTGTTTCAGTTCAAGGTGGATTATAACCGCCTGGGTTACACCCACCTCTACTCCTCCACCCAGGTGAGCCCAGGGGGGTTTAATCACCCAGTGGGGTGGGTTTATGGGGTGCTGGACTCGAAGGGCTGCTCTGTCCCCTCCCAGGTGTCCGTGCGTCCCCTCCAGCACACGCAGTACGAGACCCTCGGCGTACCCGTACTATGCTGGCGCCTTCTCCATGATGGTCGGTCTCTTCATGTTCAGCATCGTCTTCCTGCACATGAAGGAGAAGGAGAAATCTGACTGAGCTCCCCGTGGAGCGAGAAGAGCTTCTTCTCTGGCGCTGGGCTGCACTCAGGCCCTTTGGTTGTATCCGTGTGAGGACTGGTAGGTGCCAGACATACCCTGGATTTGAATTTGGTCTTATTTTTACACAGAGCAGGGATGAATAGGGAAGAAAATCAAACTGGGGGGGAGGAGAGGATGGAAGTCTGTCCCCGAAGCGCCTGCAGCCCTGAAACCACGACAGTTCCGGCACTGTTCCCTCATGGATTCGTGACCGTTGTCTCGCGCTCCTGTAGGAATGGGTTTGGTTTGAGATTAACTCCCTTTTCCAAAATAAAGTCTTGTTCCTGTCTCCCGGGTGGAAGCTGAGTGAATTCACCACGTGGGGCTCTCGCCATGTCCCCACCTCCCCACGCCAGCTTGGGGTGTCCCTCAGGTGGGCTGTGAGGGAACAGTCGGATGGTGCCCTGGGCTGGAGCGTGCTGAAAGGCAAAATGGGTCTCTGGGGTGCATGGAGGGGCCCAGGGTGTCACTGAAGGCACACCGGGAAAGGCAGGGCACCCCAAGAGCCACATGGTGCCCCAG
>NW_009914660.1:5992-6207 GCF_000696875.1 Nestor notabilis
GGCACCCCAAAATGTCCATTGGGGGGGGGGCAAAGGAGCAGCCAGAAGATGTGATCCCAAGCACGGGGTCAAGGAGGGGAGCACAGGGGTGGAATGGGTGGGGGGTGTGGTGGGATAAGCAGCTGTTTCAGGGTGCCCCTGCGGGTGTTTTGGGGTACCCATGGGGTTACTTTGGGGTGATTCAAGGTGTAAGACAGGGAAATGGCTCGGGGGCT
>NW_009914661.1:0-386 GCF_000696875.1 Nestor notabilis
CTGTGCTGGGTGATGACCAGTCCCAGCACCCTGGACACCAGAGCCCGGCACGTGCGGGAAACCTGGGCCCGACACTGCAACGTGGTGCTGTTCATGAGCTCAGCACCAGAGCCAAGCTTCCCGGCCGTGGGGCTGCCCGTGGGGGAAGGTCGCCACCAGCTCTATTGGAAAACCATCCGCGCCTTCCAGTACGTGCACAAGCATCACCTTGACCAGGCCGACTGGTTCCTCAAGGCGGACGATGACACCTTCGTGGTGGTGGCCAACCTGCGCTGGCTCCTGGCCGGGCGCTCCCCAGAGACCCCCCTGTACCTGGGGAAGAGGTTCAAGCCCTTTGTGCGCCAGGGCTACATGAGCGGAGGGGCCGGGTACGTGCTCAGCAGAGG
>NW_009914662.1:0-6286 GCF_000696875.1 Nestor notabilis
CACCGGGAGGTGGGGGTGCGGCCCGGCAGAGCCTCTCCCAGTGTCGAGTCCTCGGTTCCGTGATCTTGCAGATGGCCCGGACGCAGAAGAACAAGGCCACTGCTCACCACCTGGGGCTGCTGAAGGCCCGCTTGGCCAAGCTGCGCCGGGAGCTCATCACCCCCAAGGGAGGCGGCGGCGGCGGCCCCGGGGAAGGTGCGTTGTTCTTGCGAGAAGGCCTCCGGCCGTCTCGACGGCCTCTGCTGAAGTGGCAGCTTCTTACTGCCGGAGTGCGGGGTGTGTGATGGATGTAACGGGGGTGGCTCTTATCCGCTTGAATCGTATCACATTGTCTGCAGAATAAATTAGAGCAGCTTTCTCTCGCTCTGGTCCTTCCTGGTACAGGAGCTTAGCCGTGCTTTGTGGCTTTTTCTAGGGTTTTGAGGTGGAACCCTTGTTGAAGTGTGAATGAAAGGGCTTCTGCATTTTGTGTGATAAAATCTTGAATTTGCAGAAGTTTGAGGGGATTTTACAGAAAGATGATTTTGCAGTAGCCACCTGGTTTTTTATATATAAAGGTGTGAATTGTCTAAGCTGCAGTGCTTTAAGTGCCACCTACGCTGAAATCAGGTGTAGCCCACTGGGAAGCCTTGCAGCCTGTCCTTTCTAGACAGGTCCATGCCTTGGAGTGTTATACAGACAAGGTTGTGCAAGGCAATATAGATAGTGAACTATCTGTTTCACTCTATCATGCTCTTTGGGGGGAAGCTTACTGGCTTTCACTCAGGCAATAGTGAAAGTAATAGCAGGACTGCTGTCCAGAACCTTAGAATTTAGAAAATATTGATCTTTAAATGACTATTTTTGGTCCTTATTTGCAGGTTTTGATGTTGCAAAGACAGGTGATGCCCGAATTGGGTTTGTGGGTTTTCCATCAGTAGGGAAATCTACTCTTCTAAGTAATCTGGCTGGTGTATACTCTGAAGTGGCAGCATATGAATTCACTACGCTAACTACTGTGCCTGGAGTCATTAGATACAAAGGAGCAAAGATACAGGTGAGATCTTTTCATGTCTGTGGGGATAAGATGGTGTGTATATTGGATGCAGTGGTGTTAATGGCTGAAAGGTCTAGTCTGACATTAGCAGGTTAGAAGTGACATTTAGAAGAGCTTGAGAATACCCTGGAAATGTTTTCATGAGGAAAACTAATTTACCCTGCTTCTCACTTTGCTCTGGGGAGAAGTTCTGGTGGTAGTTCTCATATTTTCTATGAGATGATCTATTCCACTGTACCAACAGGGTACGTAGAATAATACAATATATAGAAAACAGTCTTGCTGTATTCTATTGCGATTTGCAGTAGCTGGATTAGAAGGAAGGTAAAAGTACGCTTTATTTTCTCCATGAAGAAAAGTATTTTTCTCACGAGTTACTTTCCTCCTTCTGAACAAATAGCTACTTGATCTCCCAGGAATTATTGAAGGTGCCAAGGATGGTAAAGGCAGAGGGCGGCAAGTCATTGCAGGTGAGTATGAGAGCTGCAGACAGCATTCTGTCACTGGTTCAGCTAGAACACTCTATGAGAATGAAAGGTTGAATCACCAGTTCTGATGTCTTCCAAAAACTTGAATTGTATGCTGGAATTGAACAGCCTGCTGTAAAGCAGTAGTTTAGTTTTCATTTTGTGCTGTGTTCAGTTCTGGCTTTATGCATTTGCTGAGTTCTTGCTCTGCATTGACGCTGCAGTGAAAGTACATTACCAATTTTGAAGGCAGACGTGATCCCATGTTAAACAAGACTCGTGTCTTAATTTCTTTACCTAGCTTATTGTCATCAATCTGGGGTCTGAATGTAGACAGGATGGAAGATTTTTTCAGCCTCTGTGATTCTTATAACATGTAAGGATCTGTCTATTAGTGGTGCTTGGTCAGCACTACAAACTTCAGTCTTATAGTGGAATTTAAAAGCATGCCATGAATGAGCCTTCAGGGCTCTAATGTATGTCACTAAGCCATATTTTGTGTTTTGTCTCAGATTGCTTGTGTTACTTTTTTTGAGGGATTACTTTCTTATTCTGATTCTCAGTTGCTCGAACCTGTAATCTCATTCTGATTGTTTTGGATGTGCTAAAACCCCTTGGTCACAAGAAAATCATTGAGAATGAACTGGAGGGATTTGGAATTCGTCTGAATAGTAAGCCCCCCAATATTGGCTTTAAAAAAAAGGATAAAGGAGGCATTAACCTTACAGCCACAGTAAGTTGGAAGTTTTCTTTAAGTAATAACAATAGAAAAACTGCTTGAAGAAAGAGGCATTTACACTTAATGGTGTGCCTGGGACTGTTCCTGTGGTATGGCTTCTTGAGAAGCTGGGCTGTGCTGCAGTCAGTTAACTTTTCCTGGCGTCC
This sequence comes from Nestor notabilis, assembly GCF_000696875.1. Lineage (NCBI taxonomy): Eukaryota > Metazoa > Chordata > Aves > Psittaciformes > Psittacidae > Nestor > Nestor notabilis. The sequence goes on from NW_009914662.1 coordinate 2,389, forward strand.
ATCCATACCTATCCCAGGAGCCTGAGCACCTCCTCTGCCCCAAATCAGAGGCTTGGTTGCCTTCCAGCAATTACAAGCTCGGAGGCCCAGAGGGGAGTTTACAAAACCTGCCTTTCACTTGGTGGCTACGGCATTGTTCTGGAGAGGACTGCTTGGAGTTCTGGCCTTGCAACCTGGACAGCTCCTCATTTCATATTTACCACCAAATCTTTAAAAGCGTAGAAATCCAGAGATACCAAAAATCAGAACTCTTACCTGGGATCTAAGCACTTAACATGTAGTTGTCTGAGCACTGAACTGGTAGATGCATGGGTTTGTATTGCAATTGGTCCTAGGTTGACAGGAAACACTGCTTCTGAATTGTCTGACTGCAGCTGTCAGTGGCTATTAATGTTGTTAGGATTTAAATCTTTTTTTTTCCCCCTCTCCTGGGGCTAACTGTAGTCAAATCGTGGTCAAGTTCAGGAACTTACAGTTCTGCTGCTATTTCTAGTCATCTACCTGCAGTGATTGCTAGGTGGTAGCATTATTCATTGTGATGTTGAATTGACTATAAACTCAATTCCTTAACACTATTCTCTACGTTCAGTGTCCTCAGAGTGAGCTGGATACTGAAACAGTGAAGAGCATCTTAGCAGAGTACAAAATTCACAATGCTGATGTCACACTGCGCAGCGACGCCACTGCTGATGACCTCATTGATGTTGTTGAAGGAAACAGGTACTGTTGGGCTCCTGGCTTTGTTTCTAACCTGCAGTTTCTATTGCAAAGAGTTCTCTCTTAGGTGTGCTTCCCACAGAAGCTAAGCTAGCAATGTGGTATCAGCATAGGGAGATCTTTCTGATGAAGACAGATGATGCTGCTAGGCTGCTGTAACAGTGTTTTCTTTCTCTTTGCAGGGTTTACATCCCATGCATTTATGTCCTAAATAAAATTGACCAAATTTCCATTGAGGAGCTAGATATTATTTACAAAGTACCCCACTGTGTACCAATATCTGCTCATCACCGCTGGAACTTTGATGATCTGCTGGAGAAAATTTGGGACTACTTAAAGCTAGTACGAATGTGAGTCCCAGTTGCTATCTTCTGTGTAAAATCTATTGTAAAAAGGGATTTAGAATGTTTAGGTATCTGGGCTGCAGCTTTGTCAGTTGAGCTTTTCCCAGAAAAAAAAAAAAAATCCCGAGTTGGAGCTATAATAATCTAGATGGTTTTTCCATCAATTATTCCAGTTTCATCATCTTTTAAGCTCACTAGTGAGAAACCTTTGCAATTACAAGGGAGAACCTGCTGCAGACATTGGTTAGCCAGATTCAATTTCAGCTTGGAAACACCAAACACTTCACGGTGTATCTATTGTCACCACTGAAACAGTGGAACTTGGCAGAAGGATGACAGCGCAAGTGATCTATGAGGTTTCATGATGGGTTGAAAGAGAAGAGGAGGTTTTGCCATTGACTGACTGTTCCATCTGCATTACAGCTACACCAAACCTAAAGGGCAGCTCCCAGACTATACCTCTCCTGTGGTACTACCTTACTGCAAGACCACAGTGGAGGATTTCTGCATGAAGATCCACAAAAATCTCATCAAAGACTTTAAATAGTAAGTAGTATTGTAAAATAATAATTTATAGAGAATAGAAAATAATCTACCTCCTGGTCTGTTCTTTAATTCTCTTGTAAACTAGAAGGGAAGAAGGGTTATCTTATTTTTTTTAATGCTGATGGAATTGATCTGCCCGTGACAAATTACTATATTTGATGTTCCTATGCTCTTTCCTGGATAAATTTCCTCTGTGGGGAAGAAATATTTGAAGGCAGCATTCCAGGCCATTGTCCTGTATACACAAGTACTTTGGATGACTTCATGGTTTGTTTTGATCTGCTGGTACTCTGGTTCACACAGCCCACTCATCCAGGTACTTGCAGGAGAATAAAAATAGCTCTTAAGCATTGCTTTCTGTATTAGCTTTGTGACAGAAATAGCTGCTGTTCCATTGTTGGCATGTTACACTTCTAAGCCTTTTAAACTTGATTTATTTTTTTCTTCTCCTTTCAGTGCACTGGTCTGGGGTTCATCTGTTAAACACAACCCTCAGAAAGTTGGTAAAGACCATACTCTGGAAGATGAAGATGTTATTCAGATCGTGAAGAAATAAAGTCATTCTCACAGTTTGCTGCTGTGCCTGAAATTTGTCTTTAGTTGTAAGTAAGTGGCAAAGAACAGGCTGATTCTGTGAAAACCTGTAACAAATGGGTATTGGGTTTTTATTATTATTTTTTACCTTATTGCATGGTAGAATTAGCGTTCAAGTGTTCACATTCACATGACAGGAATTATTTTGTTCTAAATTAGAACAAAACATGAAAAGCAGAGGGTGGAGAACCATATCTTATGAAACCATCCTAGAGGACATAGAGTTCTAGCTACCATAATCTGAAATGTTCCTGTTTGAATAGTTCAAAGGCTATTAATAGCCCTGTGGTTGTGGAAAAGGGGGTAGGTTCTGCTCACAAGCAGTCACTTTTTTCAGTTGTTTATGCTAGTGGAAGTAAACTCCTGGTTTTGAGTTTTCTCAGGATTTCCTGCTTGCATAAACTTGCACAAGAGGAGCAGACCGCTCTAAAAGCAGGGGTTATATTGCTTTATTAATTTCTATCAAGTTAAGTATGTGCTTCTATCAAATGCCTTGGCCTTCAGTATTTGCTCTCCTACAAAAAAAGGAATCAGGGAGCATTAAATGTGTCAAAAATGCTCCCTCTCATGTTACTACAGCTATTGAAGAAAGTACAGTGCTTGAATAGGTGATAAATCACTAAAGCTTACAATAATGGTTGTTATTCAGCCTTGATTCTACTTTAAGCATTTTTTCCCTAACATTTTTTCTAATCTTAGAAGTAGATTCCTGCATTAAGTTGGCTGAGCTATGGCAGATGTGCTGGGTTATCAGCCTTGACTCTGAACAGCGAACCTCATTCACCCTTTCTTTAAGGCTTAGAAGGTTTAGGAGTTCCTGTAGTACACTGGAATCTCATTCCTTGCACTTAACAATGGCTGTACAAAACCAGTTAAATGCAGCAATCCCACTGTATGGCTTCAGTGAGGCCCAGCTACCTTCTTCAGGGTTATTTCTCTCCCCCCATGGAAATTCTCTGCAGATTCAGCTCAAACAATGCTAAAAATCAATCAATACAGTGACAAGAGTTTAGTTCAAAAGCAGTAGATATAGACAGCTGGTAGAATCAACTTTATTTACAGAATGTTACTGGGAAAGTGTCAAGTTAAAAAAGTATGAAAACAATCTTACAAGGACAAGCTGGTGATTGCATGTTTTACACAGATTGTTTTAGGAACAACCACTAGGAGTATATAGGTGACCCCCAAGGAGATTCCACATTGGAGATTTCAGCTTGCTATTTCTGTACAACATTGTCTCTGCCAGACTGAAACAAACCCACCACAGCATGCTGGCAATTGGTATAATACAGGCAAGTGATTTTAATTTTTTCCCCCCCTGCTGCTGGTTTTGCATTCAGTGAGACCTAAGAAAGAGCAAGTCTGTGAGAACTGGGTTTGCTTGCACCTTTAAAAGAGCACACTGGCCTACGCTAGAGAGAGGACATGACAGCAGGACTAGACTCAACACAAGTGAGACAGTGACGTGAGGAGCCATGCAGTAGAAGGATGGAAGAGAACATCTAACTGTTCAGGAAAGTGAAACAGGCTTAAAAAAGGAACATAGTATTTTAAAACCAAATATACACAGTAAGATCACAAAACTACCCCATCCTCTCCCTTTCAAGCTGCTGAACAAGACTCCAAGGCAAGTTTCACAGTAATTGCATCAGTAGATGCACACTAGACTGAGGACAGTTCTTGGGACTCTGTTCCCT
>NW_009914662.1:6317-11986 GCF_000696875.1 Nestor notabilis
CACAGAGCACACCACAGCTATGACTGAGGAGTTGAAGGGTGAGGATTCAAAGGCTCCATTTTGATGACCTTTAGTAACAGGTTTGAAAGATTAAAACAAGGAATATACTGCAGCTAAACAAGGATCAGCATCAGTCCTCTTGGAAGAGCTATGACCAGTAGGTACCTACAGCCTCCATGGCAGACTGACGCTCTTTCATCATTACTGTACCAGGTCCCATCCTCAAGGCTATTTGAAGACTAAACAATTCTTTGATTTAGTGGCAGGAGTCATACACACAAGGAGTCAGACCTCTGTTACACAGACAGCAAGATGTGGGCTTTTTACTTTGACACTTTAGCTACACTGAGTGCACAGTACGTGACAGAAAAATGTGACAGGGAGGCCTAGAGGAGATGAGCAGCAAGAAAAGGCAAAGCAACTTTATCCTGTTCACTCACACTTAGGATATGCAACTTTAATCTTAAAGAAAGTCCCACACATACAATGGAGAAAGATCCAAACCATAGGCACAACTAAAGCTCAACTGTTATCAGCTACTCTTATGTACAGCTGTATAGATTCAAAAAGGCTAGTCTATGTGTATATATACAAAAGATTGTTTATACACAAGTCTGTACACAAGGGTCTATACATTTAGTTTTCTGCAGGAGGAATCAATAGCTGCTACCTCTACACTAGAGAATATCAGCACTTCATTCACATATCTTACAAAAAGAAAAATAGACACTTCCAGGATTAAACTGGCTTTGTCTTGCATCTAAATTTCTTCAGGCTTCACTATTCAAGCCGTAATGGATCCTTTAGTCTTGATGCAGACATGAGACCAGGACAGGTGCCATGTGCTTGAGTCTCTCAAAAAGAAATTTTGCACAGAGTGCTACAAATAAAAAGCCCCCAAAAAACCAAACAGAGGTGAAGTCCTGACTATGGACAGTTTATCCAGTCTAAAGAATCACAAGTGTTCCACCCAGTGGTCACTGTTTACTGCCGGTATTCCAGTTCATCTACACTGATGACTTTGGATGGCATGGAAGGGAGAGGTTGCTGCAAGACATCAGAACCAAACCATTTTGCAAGGCCAATGGGAGAGCCACTCCTCTGGCTGGGGCGATGGTCGAGCTGTGTGTGCCCATGAGATAACCCAGTCCGAGGCAGCACATTTTGGGGAGTTGTTTGTGCACCAGCAGGTGATCCCTGTGCTCCAGTGCCTGTGAAATGTAAAGCTATTAGAGGTGGAGTAATGTTCACCCAACACTAAAGATTTGCCCTAGAGCAATCCCCTATCAGGCACATGAGCCAAACATGGCTTTTGCTCATGCTATTAGTCCTGGGAACTCTTGGCTGCACATGTTTCTTCTCATTAATACTCCCATAAACTGCCTGACACTGCCAGTTCTGGACAGTGTGATGCAGGTTTTAACTGGAAGGCCAGCATCAAGTAGCATCTTATTTCAGCTAGGGCAAGAGGCCTCTCACCCAGCAAAATAGACTGCACACATGCTGCAAAAGGCAGATCTGTTGTACCACATGTATCTTGAAATTTAATTCCTCACTTGGACCTTCTGGCAAAAGAGCCTGCAGTCACCAAAACTGCTCCAATATCCACACAACATTAGTGATTATGAGTATCTGAATTCACAAAGTAGCTTCTTGTTAGCACAGTGTACTCAACCAGGGCAAAAGTATAGTACCTGGGGCAGGCCAGTGAGCGTTCCAGTGCTCTTACTCCTATTTTATGTTTAGCCTACCTGATCGTTGTAGCTGCTGTTGCATCATTGCTAGCTGCAAAGGTGTCCCAGAGCGTGGATTTAAGATGTGATGGCTTGCTGTTGGTAGCGGGTAAAAAGGTTGGCCAAGGATGGGAGTAGATATTCCCTGCAAGTGAGACAGGTCCACTCCAGGTGGAAGCATACCTGTTGAACAGGAGTGAGGAAATGCTTTACCCAATAAGCATAAGGAATTAAAGCAAACCAAACATTTATATATTTAGATGGGTTGGAATTTATTGCCTGGTTTTAAAGGTAAGTTTTGATGTAAGAAACATTACCAGTAATGAGTTTCAATTTGTGCCATTCCTAACAAAATCAGTCTTACAGAGAAGATGCATTAACCTAAAGGGGGGGAAAAAAAGGTATGGATTACCTGCTTGCAGCAGAGGAAGATGTTGTGGATGAACCCCCTGTGCCAGCATTCTCTGGACCAATCCTGGATGCAGTTGATGAGCAGGTCGTACAATCGGTACATGGGGAACAAGGGGTACTTGATGAACAGGACGAAGAAAAGGGCCTCCTGGTACTGGGGAGGCCATCGTAGGTGTCTTTCTACCAGCTGATTTAGGCCTGTAGTCTTGCTCTTTGGTGCAACGATTTGCTTGGGTAAGAGGTGTGGAACATGCAGAGCGCTGCAGTGCAGGTAGTTTGGTACCTAAGGTGGGCAAAGTTTCTTGATCTGCATTCTCCACAGAACTAGACAGTAGGTTATCTGTAGCTAGAATCGAATACAACTATTACAGTCCACAGCTAGGCATGACCCCTAATGAAAATTAAAGCTAATGACTGGATTTGATAGCTAGAGTCCAGGACTAGTTGAACTTTAGTCATATATTAATAAGCATCTGCCTTTCCTGGATACTTCTGGCGAAATTATTTCAAAACAGTAATGAGAAGGAATGTTCCACAGAAATCCCTTGACAGCAAGCCTAAATTAGGTCACAATTAGTAGTAACCACCTTTATTTTTTCTTCTTTCTCAGAAGTTTTGAGCTGGCAGCATGGACAAATCAGTCCTAAAGGCAACAGGAGGTACAGGGATCCTCCCTAGACAGTATTACAATTTGCAGTTGCGTCAGAAATCTAGCCCAAAGTGGTTTTTCAGTTTAGATGTGTCTGGGCATTAGCAGCAGCCTTTTGTCTGCAACCTGCTTATCAAGACTTGGAACACTAAAGCACTGCAAGAAGCTACTTCCACAGACCATCTAAATCAGTTAAGCAAGGCATAAAATATCTTTGAGTCATCTGCTACCAGTTAAGCTAGCAGTAATAGTTGGAGTACTAAAAGGAAAAAAGTCCACTGTGTAACAGGACTTCAGACTACCTCTGTGGTTACCAGTACACTGAAGTACAATGTCATGGCAAGTAGACACGTCAGTCTTACTGGGTCAGGCAATTGGTATCAAGCGTTTCCTTTTAATAGCCACTTACATCAGTTAGAGTGACAAAATGCTTCCTTGATCTGCTACAGATCTTAAAAGAGCTTAATTGGTCTCAGCTTTGATTGTAAGATGTCTCAAGAGGGCTGTAAGTTGCTTGCATTCAATGACTGGTGTGGAGAGATAAGGAAGCATTATTGTTAATAAGCTTGTTCATCAAGACCAGCTGCAAAGAAACAGTTCTGGTCCAGGCCTTAGTGCCACTATCACTTGTAAACTGACGGGGGGGGGAATAAAAAAATAAGGATTTAAACCAAACACTGCACTTTGAAGTGTACCCCAGCTCTAACCCTTCCTCTAATTATAGGCTCATCTCTACACCATCCTCATTTCCACAAATTGGGAATGTCTAAATTCAGCCTGGGCATATTATGTACTGCAGGTCTTTGATTCTATTCCAAATCTCTTTTGTATATATTGCTTTAAAGCCATTACAATACCTTCATTTGGCCTCTGATTTTCATCTTTACCATCACTGACTTTCATTTTCCCAGAAACTGGCTCCTCTCTGCTCTTCTCTTTGCTCTCATACATCTTGCGAATCACCGAGGTAGGTGTGAAGGAAGGAGACAGCTGCAGAGAACATAGTAAGAAGCAACACCTTTACTCAGTGCTCATCATCTAGGCCACACTTAGTTGTGGGTGGACACCAATTCTAGCACTTCCTTCCCATTTAAAGCTCTTCTGAATCAGCCACTTTGTGCCCATGATTTTACTTCACCTCGTTCCATAGCTTCATTCTATGGTTTAAGCAATTCTCTATAGCTTTTGCAGAAGTCCAATACCTTTATTGAAACCAGCAAGTGTTTGCTAAGTTAAATGCACATTTAACAGGCTTGAAACAAAACAGATGAGCTGTATTTTAAATTATAGCTATTTCCTCCTTGCTACTAGGTTCAGAACAGCAACGGATCCTACAGAGCTGCCTTACCTGTATGAGCTCAGGGCTGATGGATCTGCAGAAAACTATTGCCCATTCACAGTTAAGGAGCATCTGTGGAAGCCACTCATTTGGTATACAAACAGAAGTGCTTATTGGATTTAGCAGCTGATAGTCTATTAGTCCTGAGCTGCAAGCAAGTACTTGACTGATCAAATTTAGACCAAAGCAACATTCTACATAGTACTAAAGGCAGCAAGGCTGCAGCTTGGCTTTGAGATTTTATTTGTTTTCAAAGCAACCCCGAAGTGCTTAAGTAGTATTTCAACCTCAGACACTTAGATCAGTCTCTTCATACCTGAAGACCAGTGTTCTCTAAAGTAGCTAATGGCTTTCAGCACCTGTCTTCTGAAAACTTAGCTACCAAAATAGAATGCCTGAGTTTTCATAGTTATCTTCCCTTTTTTTCAGAAGAGTAAATTTAAATGGTGCTTCTTCAGTTTTAGAAGAGATAGTGGTCAGAGAAGGCCATTTTCAGGGAAGACCTTAGGTTAAGCACAAAGCATAATTCGTTCTTGGATCATGTGGCCATTGATACAATGTGAATATTATTATATCTCTATGGCCTCCCTTTGTCCCATCGATTTACAATTGTTATAACCTAGTTACTGCAGACACTTTCACAGCTTTCCCTGCAATCATCATACATTAGGTACTGACCATGCTGGTGATGGATGCTGCAGGGGCTGGAGAAGATGCATTCCCTCTGTGTCCTGGCGCAGGTGATTTAGTCACTCGCTGCTGCCTGTTAAGGGACAGGAAGTTAGTAAGCAGCAGCTCTACTCTTGGCATAGAATGGAAGGCAGGATTGCCAAGAACAAATACAAGCTTGAGTGACTAGTACTAATGAAAGACAATACTCATGTTAAAAATCAGTTGACAGTGTACCCTTTACATTTTGCAGTCAGATACTCACCTGTTTCTGTAGCCATCTCTGCTTTTGTCCATTTGTGGTTTGCCAAAGCCATGCTGATAGAAGTTTGCTGCCTGTATGGCTAAGTCATGTGGCAGTGCCAGTCCCTCCAGTGCAGCCTGCTGTATTTCCAAGGGACTCATCTGAAGCAGAATTGTATAAAACAAAGACTGTGTTTGGCTGGGCATTTTTTAAAGCACTGAAGATTCACTGCTGTAACTACTCATGTCTTCAGAGTGTCTGCCCACCAACAGCCATCTGCTTTATTGACAATGAAGCCTCAAAGAAGTCTTGTACTGGAGATACTAAGATGGGTCCAATTGCAATGAGGTTTTGAAACTGTAGTAGATTACTTGCATCCTCACATTCAGTGAACTTAATTAAGCACAAACATCTGAATGCATCAGCTAAGTACGTGTTTCCAAGAAGTTAGTTCTAGACCATGCAATATAAAAAGATGTAGCAAAAAGCATTTAATCTAACCTGTGAAGCAACTGGGCTCATGGGCTTCCTTACACCTGGAAATGGGTCACCAAGCAATTGCTGAGAACCTTGTCCAAAACCTAAAGAACATTCAACAGTTGTATTTGAAAGGACTAACAGTTT
>NW_009914663.1:0-1795 GCF_000696875.1 Nestor notabilis
CACCACCGCGCTGCCCTGCGCTGCCTCTGGGACACGCGAGCCAAGTCTCATCGTGTAGAGCCCAGCTCCCAGCCCCAGCCAGGGCTGAGCCCTGCAGCAGAGTCCCACTCTTCCCAGCGTGTGACAAACATAACGACCATCAGTAGCCTCACTGAAATGACCTTGTGCTGCTTCTTTCCAGGGCTGATCGACATGAAGGATTTGCAGGTTTTGATGATGTTTTTGGGAGAAGAGTTGTTGGGTTTTTTAGAAGATATTTGTTTTTTGTAGAAGACTTATTTTTCGTAGAAGGTTGTTGTATTTTATGGAAGAGTTGTAGTTTTAAGTAGAATAGTTGTAGTTTTAAGTAGAAGAGTTGTAGTGTTAAGTAGAAGAGTTGTTGTTTGTTGAGTTGTTTGTTTCATTCTGTTCTTTATTGTTCTGTAAATACATTTCTTGATGTTTTTCTGACCCAGTCTCTCTTTGCATTTGCTGCGAGCACATGCGGCGTTGGCAGACAAGTGGTTTCCACTTGCTCTGGGTACCCAGGGCTGGAGGGGGCTGAGGATGCTGGTGCTGGGTGCGGGGGCCCCCTAACTGTCCTCATGGGCTCCCTGCCCTGGCAGAGCTGCTCTTTCAGGCTCTCTGCAGCTGCAGGCAAGGCTGTGCCCGGGCGAGGGACCAACATTCTGGGTGCTCACACCAAGCCTGGGTGTCTGTAGAGCCTCTGGTCTGGTGCTGCCATCAAGCACCACCTGCGCCTGTGCTGACCAAGGCTTCTCGGGCTGCTCCTCAAGGTCTGGGTCTGGAGCCTGTTTCGGATACCAGAGGTTGGGGGGCTGCATGGGTTCCAGGGTCACCTGCTGGTGCTATCATGCAGGGATTTGCTTCTTTTCAGGGCTTATCAAAATGGGGACTTTCCAGAGTGGGAAGGCAGTTTCCAAGAGGATTTGTTGTTTATTGTGTTGTTTTGTTTTTCGTAAATAGTTTTTTGATGTTTTCTGACCCATGTTCTCTTTGCATTTTCTTTGAGCACATGCTACCTTGGCAGCGTTATTTCCACTTGCTCTGGGTTCTCGAGGCTGGAGTGGTGCTTGCACCAATCATCCCGAGTGTTGTTCCAAAATCAGGGTTCATCACCCTGTGTGCTCATAGCCGATTAACACACAGAACTGGGATATTTGTTTATCTTATGCCTGTGCAGAGATGGGTGCTAGGTGGTAACCCCACAAAGCACCAGAATTTGTGGACTGGTGGGAATTGGTGTCCCCAACAGCAAAGCTGTCACCAGCTATGAGTGAGTTCTGTTATGGCCAACCCCCGCAGTGATGCCATCAAAGCAGCTGTGAAACCAAGCCAAGATCTTGCCCCATAACTAATAATGCTTCATAACTAATAACTAATGCTCTAGAGGCCATGACAGCCTTGGGAATTGCTGGTGCCTGGATCAGGGGAAAATGTTTTGTAGCTGTAGGTGCTGGTGTCTATGGCTTTTAATTGATGCATGCTCAGCTCTTTCCTTCACGTTCTGCATTGCTTTGCTCTCTGCTATTAAAGAGAGCAAAGGGGGCTAGAAGAAAGCTGGAGAGGGATTTTTGACAAGGGCATGTAGGGATAGGACAAGGGGAATGGCTTTAACCTGCCAGAGGGGAGATTGAGATGAGCTTTCAGGCAGAAGCTCTTCCCTGTGAGGGTGCTGAGGCGCTGGCACAGGGTGCCCAGAGAAGCTGTGGCTGCCCTGTCCCTGGCAGTGTTCAAGGCCAGGTTGGACACAGGGGCTTGGAGCAACCTGCTCTAGTGGAAGGTGTCCCTGCCC
>NW_009914663.1:1826-2108 GCF_000696875.1 Nestor notabilis
GAAGTGGATCGCCTTTAAGGTTCCTTCCAATCAAAACAAACCATTCTGTGACTCTGCCCTGCTATGGGGCCCAGAGTGCCCTGGATGTGGGGTGCGGGGCATGGGAGCTGCAGGCACTGACAGCGAGTCCCGAGGTGATGTGGCACTGTGAGATCCGGGGGTGCAGGATCTAGGGAGCGGCGGGGTGCGTGTGTGTGTGGGTACGGGGCTGCCCCCAGGTGCTCGTTAGCCGCGGCCCAGCCCCCTCCTTAATTAATTAGCCTAAACCGCTCATTAGCGGCG
>NW_009914664.1:0-813 GCF_000696875.1 Nestor notabilis
CTGCCAGGAGGCAACGGGGGAAAAGAGAAGGGAAGAATCAGTCATGCAGCCACGGCCCTTCTCCCATGGCCATGGGGCTTGTGGAGGCACCAGCTTTGTCCATCCCCTTGTCCCCAGGCTTGTCCTTGCAAACCACCTCGTTCCCAGGACAAGTCGAAGCTGTCCCCTGCCCTGAATGGCTGGTGGTGCCTGGTCGTGGCTGGCCATGGCCGTGCCTTTGTAAGCTCTTCTTCTCCAGCACTGGGTTTGCTCAAGTCCTGCAGCTTTTCCCACCACGTTCAACCTGCAGACTGAGCCCTGGGCTCCTGTTCCTGGTACCAAAGCCCCACGAATCAGCCCCATCTCCCATCTGCACCAGGACCTGTGTAAGGCAACCCAACAGCTCCAAGCCTGGATTTGCAAACGCGTTTGGGACCGCCCCATTCCCGCCGCACCCAGGCGTATCCCATGGAGCAAGTGGACACGTCTTGTCTTGCCCAAGGGAAACCCCTCCCTGGGTGCTGGCTCCTTCCCAAACCCCTCGCATCCCTCTCCAAGGGCTTGCCCTGTGCCGGGATGGAGCGGGTGCCATGGTGGCATCCTGCCCTCCCGGCCCTTCCAGCCGTGGCCCGCAGCCAGACCCCACTGTCCTTCGGGAATGCCGCTGCCGCAGGGCCCCGCTGCCAGCTCACAAAGCTGGCCCTGTGCTCCTTGACTTATGGCTCCATTTACTCGACCCTTTCAAGGGGGCTGCGCCGGCTGCCCCCGTGCAGCGCAGCAGCGGCGCCCGGGACAAAGCTCTTTTTAATCCGGCTGGGGAGGGGCCCCCCACCG
>NW_009914664.1:841-1890 GCF_000696875.1 Nestor notabilis
CTGCCAAGGAGCAGCCTGGGCTGTTCTGGGGGTGTTCCACACTGCGGGCGGCTGTGATGTCCTCCCCTGGCCACCAAACCCCTCCTGGGCTGCTCCAGACGTTCCCCAGCTCTTCAGGGCGGTTCATTCCCACCAGTTCCCCACGTTCCCTCCCGTGAAGGCTCAAGGAGCGCTGAGCACAGGCTCTGGGCTTGGTGAACTTCTCGGCTCTGTTCACTGCTCCTGGATGCCAAAAGGCACCCGGCAGAGAGCCTGCACCTGCAGCAGCATCCTGCTGGGAGCTCAGCCAAGGAATTCCCTGGAAAGGGCTGGGCATACCCTGGGGATGGGCATTTGCAAGGGAGATGATGGCTTTGGTAAGTGCTGCCTCCATGCTGCAATGCCGGAGGACCGGGGGTCTCAGCTAGACACTGGGGTCCTCCCTTCCAATCCCCACCGCTCTGACGCAGAGGGAAACTGAGGCAGAAGCTCCAGTGAACCCTGCTTTTCCCTCTGCCATGGCTCTCCATGGCGAAAGGCAGCATTACCTCTGCACTCAGCGTCCGAGACGGCCGTGCACTCCTTCACCAGCACCTCATTCTCCTCGCAGGTCGTGCAGGGCAGGCAGGGGTCCACGAAGTTGGCTTCGCTGGAGAAAGTGCCCTCAGGACATTCCTCACAGACTGTGTCCTGCGAGTCCTTGCAGGGGAACATGAGGCCGAAGCCCACCTCGCACACCCGGCATTCCCTGCAGCTCCCGCTCGCCTCGTCCTGGTAGTAGCCGTAGGCGCAGCGGCACACGGCGTCGTCCGACTCCACGCAGGGGGCAGACATGCTCTGCAGCCCCACGCACTGCGTGCAGGGCTTGCACGGCTCCGTGGCACTCACCGTGTCCGAGTAGGTGATGCCTGGCAGGGAGCAGAGCGGGACGTGAGCGTGGTCCCAGCACAGCATCGTCCCATCACCAAACGGTGCCAGCCACAGAGATGGGGCTGGTGCAGCGGCTGCTGCCTGGGGCCACCTCCCTTTACACCATTTCCAACCTCCCCCCGGCATGGAGGGAAAAAGAC
>NW_009914664.1:2224-2623 GCF_000696875.1 Nestor notabilis
GAGCAACCAGCCCCATTGCCTTGGGGTGGGCAACCAGCCCTGCCCCGCTGCCTGCCCCCTGCCCAGCCCGAGCAGCACCGGGGCTGCTCTGCCCCCATTAACCTCAGCTCATCCTTCGCATTACTGTGAATTATTGATAGGCACCATTAGAGCAGGGAAGTGGCCAGGAAGGGCCCGGAGCTGAGTGGGCACATTTTCCGTGGCAGTGAGGTATCTGAGCTGAGCAATTACAGCCGAGATTCCAGCAGGGCCCCCTCGCTCCCTCCCTTCCACCCGCAGCGCGGGAGGCTGGCGAGGGCATCAATAAATCATGAGGCAGCAGCGAGGGCTGGCAAGGGAGGGGAGAAGGGGAAGGATCAACCGGAGCGAGCGGCCGTGCGGGCTCCCGGGGGGGGCGGC
>NW_009914664.1:2705-4841 GCF_000696875.1 Nestor notabilis
TCAAGGTGGGCCTGGGGTGCAGGTGTGGATGCCCACATTCCTCCCTGCCTCACGCTTGGCAGGCAGGATGCTCTGCCAGGAGAGGGACTGTCTGTGCCTGCCCAGCGCCTGCAGGATCCAGCACAAACCCAGGTCCAGGAGACCCCTGTCCCCATCTCAGCAAGGGCTGATGATGGGGTTTGGAGGTTTCCTTCTATTCCCCTTGCCCCAAATCCCACCCTGAGCTCAGAGAGGAGTTTGGGGAGTGTTTTCCTTCCTGCAGCACTTGCACCCATGAGTCACCCCACGATCACCCCCACCCAGCAGCTCCCAGCTTCTGGGGATTAGTCCACGCTGCATTAATAAATGAGAGGCTGCAGCTGGGGCAGGGCTGGGGGATAAAGCAGGAGGGTTTGGAGGGAGGGTGAACTCTGCCTGGGGCTCCCCACCTTGTCTGCTGATCTCTTTCCTTAAGGCAGTGAGTGGGTTTGGTTCCCTACTGGGTGCTGCTTCTTTTTAGGGTGATGGAGGCCTGATGCTGCTCTGGGGTGAACCCCAACTGCTGCGCAGGTGGGTAAGTGAGGGGGGTCCCACATAGTAGATATTCCTATGGTGGCAAGGGGTGTGGGATGCAGGTGAAGGGATGTGGGGGAACTGAGGCATGGAGAGAGGGACTGGCAGCTACATGGAGCTCTCAGCCTTGCTGGTCCAGCAGCAGCAGAGGGAAGCAGGGATGAAACCTGGGGCTTCGCTCTCGGTCTGTGTGTGATGCTGGGAAGCCTCATGGATGCAGTTTGCTCCTGTCTGTCCTCATCCCTGCAGGGATGGAAGAAGGGACCAGAGCCTTTTGTCCCGGTACTTTCCAGCTCAGCATCTGATCCAACAGAGCTGCTGCCTGATGTTAATCCCCCTGCAAAAGTGCAAGTGCCTGGCCTGGGGCAACATGGAGCTGGGATGCAAACCAGAGCGGTGGCACTTGTATCCACATCCATGGGCTTCCAGCACTGCACCCAGGTCCATCCATGTCCTCATGGAGGGTTGAAGTTCCCTTTATCCCCTCAGTTCCCAGAAAGAAATTGGGGAGACAAGCTATGTGCCAGCCTGGAAGTGCTGCTGATAGGAAGTGGGCTTGCTTGAGCATCCCTGGGGATGCAAAGTGACTCTGTGGCTTTCCAGGCCTGGGAGCTGGAGCCTGACCCCTGCCAGGATTCCTGCAGGAAGGGCTCATGGCGATGGACAGCACAGTGGATGGATGGATGGGTTGGAGCCTGCTGCAGCCTGGGAGGGATCCCACTGTGTATCACAGCGTTATCCTCACCTGCGGCCGGTGGGATTCATCCCCTGCAGCCAGGCACAGGGAGGTGAGCTCTGCTCATCGGCTGTGCAGGAAAGCAGAGGTGCTTTTAGCACTGCCCTGACACTGCTCTGCTTATTCTGCTGCTCCCCTCCCCGGACTTCGCCTCCTCTTTGCTCTGCCCAAGCCATGCTCTGTCCATTCCCCCTCTCAAATCGCATCCCCAGAGCAACCTGGGCTTGGCTTTTCCTCCAAATACTTGTCCTTAGGCCTTCAAAGGGTTTGCAGCAGTAAATGTGAAGGGCAGATTGCTTATACCTGTCATGGCACTGTTTAAACAGTAATAGTTGGACCACTTCATCTGTAAGCATTTAAGCAGGTCTCCAGCACACATCTCCAACTGACGTTTATGAAGCATTTGACATAGGCAATGTGCCTGGAGCTGGCCAGGAGAGAACTGTTCCCTTCTCTCTTGGGGATCTTTGTGATTTGCTGCTTCTCTCCCAAACTTGCTTTTATTTTGCAGCCTTCCAAGGCTTTCAAAGGGGAAAGAATACAGGTGGCTTGTTGGAAAGGAACCCCATGGATGGATGCGAGATCAAGATGCAGCGTGGGGAGGAGAATGCAACGTGGGCTGGGAGCCCTCAGGAGCAGAGTGGAGTTGGAAGTGGGATTTGGAAAGGTTCCTGGGACCAATGGGTCCCAAAACAAGGAGACCTGGGATCAGCAGGGCTTTGGGGAAATGCTGGGGGTAACCCTGGTAGCCATGCGGAGATGGGTGGCGCAGGGTAGAGCCGAGCCATGCAAGGGCTGGGCCCGGGTTGAAGCCGACAGCACCAACTGTGCCCAGGCAAAAATTCCAC
>NW_009914664.1:4872-6330 GCF_000696875.1 Nestor notabilis
CCACTTGGGGAACCCCGCGTAGCCCTAGACCCCCGTGCCCGCCCCCCTGCAGCGCCATGGGGAGGGGAGCAGGTACTCACTGTCCAGGCAGGGCTCGCAGACGGTCTGGTTCACCCCGCAGGGCTGCACCACCCCTTCCCCCAGGTTGCAGGCTTTGCAGCACTCCCCACTCGCAGTGTACATCTTGGTGAAGCACTTCTCCTTGGAGCCCCAGGCAGGTCCCTGGCGGAGGAAACAGAGCCAAGAGGTGAGCCTTGGTGGAGAAGAGGGTCTCCTGCAGGCTTTGGGGTGGATATCTCATGTGAAGGCTAAAGGGAGCTCCCTTTGAATACAGAAATGACTTCCCCATGTGGAACTTGCCCATCAGGAAAGCTCCTGCTCAGCTCTGTAGCCAGGGGGAGGCCAGGAAAGCCCATGCCACCGTAGGTAGGTATTTTGGGGCGGGGATATGGGCTTTTCCGCATGGTTACAGCATTGTTCTTCTCTCCCACCTGGTCCTCTAAGGCTGCTTTGCCATCCGGAAGGGCTCAGCCCCTGCCAGCCTGGGGCAAGGCAGGACACTGCCTGCAGCCCCGCAGCAGGGAGACCTGCCTGCAGCAGGAGGGTTTGGGTGGTTCTTGCTGCGCATTTGGATCAGAACTCGGACCCCACGATGGAGACGGGGACTTCGAAGGGAGCACCGAGAGCTTCGACAGCGCTACTCTCTGATGGAAGTAAGTGTATCTGCTTACAAAACCTCTTGTAACATATGGAAGCAATAAATGCGCCACGAGCCGTGGGGTCAGAGCCACCCTGCAGATGCCCATTGCTTGCTTCCCAAAACACCTCTTGGCCAGGGCCGTGTGGGTGCACGAAGCATCTCTGCCTGGGTGCAGGGCGGCCGAGATGCTCGTGGGTGACCCAACCTCCTTTTGCACCCTCTACTCGCACTTAGGCGTGTTGCAGGCTTGGACCATCCCTTTGCCATCCAACTAAGCCTGATTTTCTTGGGGAGGGGGGAAGAACTCCGCGGGCGCTCGGGGGAGCTCCCCCTCCCCGTGCATCTGGATGCCTCGTCAGCCCTGCACAATGCGGCGTTATGAACTCGCTGCGCATCATCCGGCAGCATCCGGCCCGGCGGAGACAATGGAGCGCCAATTATAGGCATCTGAATGACAAAGTGCTCCAATTACCCTGCGCTAGAGAGCGTGTGCTCTCCTCCCTGGCGCTGCTTCCCCAGCCCAGCCTGGCAGCCAGCTCTGGCACCGGGCCCCAGCTTGGCAGACAAGGAGGGCTCGGTGTGGAGGGGGCTTCCCAGCACCCCCAAATGATGCTGGACAATGGGTTTGGGGTGGGGAAGGGAGTTGATTCGCAGCAGGTTGGATGCACCCCTCTCCTGGGGGACAGCAGAGCTGCTGGAGCTCATCCCGCTGCTCCAGCCCTGGCTCGCAGCGCTGCTCGGGCAGCGGTTTGACCCCC
>NW_009914664.1:6688-6926 GCF_000696875.1 Nestor notabilis
ATTAACACACTCAGAAGAGGGGCACATGGTCTGCATTAGCCCGCTGAAATGTGCATGTTATTAACACAACTCCCGTTGACAAAGCCGCAGGTATTAACACCATAAAGCATTTTGACAGCTGGACCAAGGAGGGGGGCACGGATGGAGGGTGCAAGCGACACCTCTGTAAGCTTTTAATTGCTTCTGGGGTCGTGTCAGTGGGTTTGTGTGTCCGAACAGGCGCTGCTGGATGGGGAGA
>NW_009914665.1:0-3507 GCF_000696875.1 Nestor notabilis
CGGAGGGCTCCGTGCCTGCACCGACACCGCCGGGCCCGAGTGACAGGGTGACACACACACATTTAGGGACCTCCCCGACGTGCGCACCCGGGCACGGTCACGCGTGGTTACCCGTCCTCGCACAGATCCACGCGTAAAGTTAAAATAGCCTCTTCACAGCGGCAGCGGCTCCCGCAAGGTGCGTAACATCTCCGGTAGCAGCCGCAGGTAGCACTTGTGTGCGCAGCAAAACGCGACCGTGAGCACAGGACGGCGGCTCTTCCCCGCGTCCCGGTACGCGTGCAGCCTGCCTGCTCACTGGAACCCCCGGCGCAGCCAGCTGTCCTCGCTCCCAACAGAACCGTGGAATGGTTTGGGTTGGAAAGGACCTTAAGGTCATCTAGTTCCAACCCCCTGCCACGGGCAGGGACACGTTCCACTGGAGCAGGTTGCTCGAAGCCCCTGTGTCCAACCTGGCCTTGAACACTGCCAGGGATGGGGCAGCCACAGCTCCTCTGGGCACCCTGTGCCTCAGCACCCTCATAGCTTTGTATCGACTGCTAAATGTCTGCCCCAGGCTTCAACCTGTCCCCGTGCTCAGACTGTTTATTCACAGGTAGATCGCTTGTTCCTGGGACAGCACCCCTTAAAATCATAAATAGTTCCTCAACCTTGCTGAGGAAAGAGCTTGCAAACCCAAGGCTGAGCAGCCTTCTCTGTGTATATGTATGCACGTGGGTGTGTGTTTACACTGACATATGTACATATATATATGTACACATGTATATATTTATAAAGTGGAGTCACATTCTTCCTTAGGCAAAAGAGGTTGCACTCCTGCCAGTTCCTGTGGTATCACATGGTAGGTTTCCTGTATCATCCTTGGCTTTCCCTGGACTTGCTGCCTTTTAAACACTGAGTACCAAAACTGCAGATAATGCTCCACGGTTTGCTCTTTATTTCTAAAGTTATTGCAGATGTTAAAAACCAGCTGATTTCTGATGCTTTGAACAAAATGCAGGTAATGGTCAGGTGCAACAAAATTGCTATGGGAAATCCATGAACCAGGGAAAAATAGGGGAAAAAATATAATGGAAGAAATGCCTCAAAGATTAGTCTTTGATTTCAAGCACTGGTGTATTTTGAAGCTTGTTTTGAAAGCTTATAGATTGTAGGTCAGGTTGGACGGAGCTTGGAGCAACCTGGTCTCGTGGAAGGTGTCCCTGCCTGTGGCAGGGAGGTTGGAACTAGATGGTATTTAAGGCCCCCTCCAACCCCTACCAGTCTGTGATTCTGTAGCTTCATGAGTACAATGCCAGCACAGATGCCTGTAACAATTTATTTAAATTTCAATTTCCATGTGGGGATCTTAGGCCTATGAATCTGTTGCTTATTTTACAGTCCATGTGCTGCAGGCAAGTCTTATCTGTATCTCTTCCTTTCTCTTTTCCCCACTATTTTTTTTCCATCATTCAAGAAGAAAAGTGTCATTATTGGTGTTTTTATTGAATGGTCCTGGTGAAATGGCACTTAGGTGTATGCTTTCTGCATGTAAGAAATAGAAATAGTTTTGATAACTGGAAAAAATCAGCTCACTATAAATATGAATATGCCACCCTAAATTTAGTGTTTGTGAAAAATTGATAAAGTCAATCAATACTGTAAATGTCTGATAAAATAGGTTTAAAATTAATGCACTGTTTTCACTTTAAAGCATGTCTGAATCAGTAGAATTTAGCTTAAATGACAGTGAAGACGCTTTAAAAATTTAAAAAAAAGTAAGGTTACTGAAAGAATACCAGTGCTGAATCTATTTAAGAGCAATTAGCAGCTGGACTGCTTCCACAAAGATGCTTGGAAAACTGGGAAAAATACACAATTTGGGAGCAGTGCTATGAGAAGCAAGTTGCATGGTGGCTATAGAAGTGTTTTCAACCCTGGGATAAACCAGATTTTCAAGTAGAGTAACAGTTACTTCATCATGTTTCAATGCCAAGGTGAAGACTTTGCACAGCAGTCTTACACTGTACGGTCAAGGCTTTGAAATTCCAAAACCCAAAAGCATTGAAGAGTCAGACTGTACATGTCAGGGTGGCTGCTGATGGACACTGCACAAATCGCCACTTGACTCACTACATGATTGAGGTGGTTCTGAATTCATGCAGTTTAAATGAAACACTTTCCAAAGATGATTATCAGAACCAGGAAGAAAGTCCTAGTGTGAGCTACTTCATGAAAAAAATGTGGACTGAACATTAAAAGTGTGACATGCCTTTTTATGTGACAGCATGTTCTCCCTCTTAACTATTGGCTTATCTGTCTATACACAAAAAACCTGTGTAAGAGTGGATACTCCTGTGAGGAAGAATGAACTAGAAGTATGAGATTCTTTAAAGGAATCCAGGATCTGATTTTAAATTACTGAAGATAACATCAACTCTTCATAAATTTTGTTCTTTTGTCAGATCTTCTCTCTGGGTTAAAGCCCTCTGTAGAATTACTATTGCTTGCTCATTGTGTTACAGTAACATCATTGCATCTTTTTGAAAGAGTAGTTTTAAGGGCTAGGGTTTACTGAACTGGAGTCAAGTCTTTCTAATGTAACTAGAAGAATCTGACTGATGGGGGTAACTTGTTTTGTCTTCTTCCCTGCCTCCTCAGAATGACTGCCTTTTGCGTTATGAAACTTCTATGTCAAGCAACCAGAAACGAGCATAGATATGCAAAAAGATTCTGTGGTACTCTTCTGACACAAACACAACAGAAGAGAGTCTTCTCTCCAATCTGGATGCTGGTGTCTGACCCTACAAAACTAGTGGTGTTTGGACTTACACAACCATTTTGTACAGCTGAAAAATCTCCCCAGGAACCGAAAAGAAAAACAGCATTTGGAAGCGTTGGGCGAAGAATTCCCTATCGGATACTGCATGTCATCAACCAGGATGGAGAGAGCTTAGGAAATATGCACCGAGCAGAGGCACTCAAACTTATGGATCAACATGACCTGAAACTAGTTCTCCTTCGTGAGAATGTAGAACCTCCTGTATATAGACTAATGACTGGGCAGCAGATTCATGAAGAACAGATGAAACGTGCACAGAAGAAAAAATCCAGTGCAAAACCAGGTATGTACATTATCAACACTGCAGTGCTGACAAATGTTGCATTAGAATTGGTTTCAGCAGATGAAATCCTCTTACTTGCATTTGTATAAATCCAAAGCAATGTCACTGCAGTCCACACTATTAAGCATTTGCAGTGGTGAAGATAACATTTTGGCTTAGACTAGTTTTCCATAGAGAAGCCTTCTGTTGCCTTCTCAGGATTTACTATTTTGGCACCTTCTGGCTTTAAAAAAAAAATAAATTCTGTTTAAGTGACTAGAACTGGACTCTGGTTCCATGAGCCTCACTGAAGTCCTGTTCCTTTGAGGCATAAAATGACAGGCAGTTTTTACAAACTGAGCACCAGATACACCTATGTAATTACAAAGTTTTGTCACCAGTAGTCACAAAACATTCTTTCCCT
>NW_009914665.1:3538-10601 GCF_000696875.1 Nestor notabilis
GCTAGGAAGGCAAAGTCTGGAACCCTTTCTTGTACAGAGAAAGAGAACAGCTTTTATATCGAACGCTTTTCAGCATTTAGGTCAGCCTGCTCCAGCAGTTTAATAAACTGAGTTTGGCAAGTGGGTTTTAGAAAAGGCATCTGACCTTGTACCCTCTTCTCCTATCCTCAGGCTGACAAAAGTATCTGTGCTGTGGGTAGAGTTCTGATTCTAGAGGAGAGCACTATCCTGGTAGTGACTTTTTCTGTTCAAGAAGCTACAAAAAGATTATTCAAATGGTAACTACTTTAGAGAAATCTTTAAGGAGGAAGAGAGCACAAATTGTTCAAATGTAATTCAAGGCATCATACTTTCAGTTGAATATTGTGCTTCACCATTCAAGAAAACAGGTTTCACATTAAGAGCTCTCTAACTTTAAGAGCTTTTACATTCAGCTGTACTATGTGCAGAATGTAGCAGTTTGCATACGGTCTTTAAACCCAGATTCAGCACTTAGCTGTTTATGTTAGACCTGCATTGTGGGTGGTATGAACAAAACTGTAATTAAAATAGAAAATACTCTAAGCCTTCTGACCCTGAAGAGACTTCCTTGTGTGCTTCAAACATGCACTCAGTCTCCCAGTTACACAATGAGTGCAAGATATCAAGTAGCCACCTTCCAAGGTGGGAGTCGTGCCTGCTGAGACAATGAAATTTAGGTGCTCTGAGTATGAGAAAGCAGCACAGGGCAGGGGAGTTAAGCAGACAAAGCACCATAAGCTGCTGAAAGACAGCAACTAATAAAGGTTTGTCAGATGTTAAACCAACACAGTTTTAGTTCTGTTTTAAACAGGGATGGTTCAGAAGGAGTTATCCTTTTCTTCAACTATTGCCAAGAACGACTTGGGCACCAAGACTAAACAGATAGCCCAGTGGATTGAAAAGAAACACCATGTTAAAATTACCATCCGGCAAGCGAAAGATAGCAATACAGACATGGTAAGTGCACTCCTGAAAGCTGGACCAACCAGTTTCATTACACAGCTGTACTTGAATTAATTTCCCCTATTCAGTACTGCCATGGGGTTTTAATACATCATGTACTGCTAAAAATAAGTGAAGGTCTAGGTCCCATTAAAGGGATGGTTGCCCGACCATCAGCTGCTTCTGTTCAAACACTGCAGTTCTAGGAAAGTAGTCCCATAGAGACAATTCAAACACCATGCTTTAAGAATACAGTTACAATACTGGCTTTGAGAGCAGAATCTAAGCAGTTCCTACACCTTTGTAGCCCCACCTTATTAATTGTGCTGGTGAAATTTCCCTGTCAATGCCTTAAGCCAGCTCACTCACTGAAAAGTTTAACAGTAAGGTTTAAAAGAATTCTGCTGGTGTTTTTGCTGGATTATTTCACTAATATAAGTGTTGTTCTGAAGATGCATTTGTGCAATGGTGGCTAATGTTAGTTGTCCACTGCTGTGTGAAAAACTACTGGGATGGTGTTCCAAGACTGGCAAAGTAAACATCTATAAATAAGCTGGGGAGCTGGTGGCAACTTACTCACTAGTGTAACTGCAGGGCCTCGAGACTTGTCTTCACTGTCATTTGCACAAGCAGCTATTTTGTAAAGATTCCATGTAAGAATTTGTTTTCTTTTTTTCCTTTTAATATATGCAGTGAATTAGGTTTCCCTGATGATCTTTATTAAATTTCTGGACGAAAATTGTGATATCAATTCATCCAAAAGGAACAAGAACTTTTCATAGAAGTAGAATTCACAGGGAAAGGGTAATATGAGGAAGAATTGGATATCCAGATTTATGTCCTTAAATTTAAAAGCTTAATTACGAGCTTAAGAGTTCAGCTTACTTATATGAATGCATTGTATCAGCAAGTTCAATACTACTGGGTTCTGCTGACCTTAGAACAATACTGCCCCTTAAGAGGAAAGCCCCATAATATGCCCAAATCTCGCAGAAGAGGAGAGGAGGGAGGAGTCAGGTGCAGTCCACTTTCATGAACATCTTCAAACAGCAAAAACAGGTTGAGTCAGGAATTCAGCCTAAGTGTTAGGAAATGGCTTAATTCCTCTGGTAACCTTCCTAAACCTGCTAACGAGTAAAGAACAAATTAAGAAAGGACAAGTTGAACTGCTCAAACCATGATTGGCAACTAGCTCATTTCAGCCAATAGCTTAACCACAAGCAGGAGATCGTCTCATTACAGACAGCCTGAAATATTTTTCTAACTGTTTGTGCACTTAATCCTGTTTTTCTCCTTCATTTTAGTTCACGCTTTTTGATCAGATTTTAGAGACTGTGTCTGATAAAGCCACTTACGTTTCCAAGCCAAAAGTTACTAAAGAAGGAGTGAGTACCTGTATTTTGAGACACATGTCTGACAAAGAGCTGAAAGTGTACCAGAAGATGGAAAAACAGAAAAACAGTACAGAAAAGAAAGATGAAGATCAGAAGTCAAATGAGTTGCATCAGTGACTTTATAAAAAGATATAAACAATCTCTTATTTGAAATCAAACACAACCCTGTAAATTTAATAAAATTATTGTTGAACTTTACAGATTATTCCATGAAGAATGTCATCTCAGTCCGCCTTTACTGCAGAGTCAGAATTTCAACAGTTGGTATTTCACTTTCCGTGGGCTTATCCATTGTCTTGCTTTGTGTCACAACAGCATCCTTCCCTGGCTGTGTTTTAGGAGGAATGTAGCCACTCAGACGAGAGGCTAAGCTCCTCTTAGGATGAGAACGCTTTGTCTGGCAGAAATAAATGCACAATTAGCAACTTGACATATCTAAGGAACAAAGTCTACTAATGCAATGGGGAAAGAAGAAATCAATGAATAGGCCAGCACCACATCATTTAAAGGAGCTTTGGAATTAAGAATCTCCCAAATTAAGTAGATAGCTGGCCTGCTTTCTTTCTTGAAGTCATATTCTGAAACACATAATGTTTACTCTCCTCTGAAGTGACAGGGTATGGTTGAGAGTACTTTTTTCAAGAGTACAACTTACTTTCAGGTTGAGCTTTTTCTTCTCAGGATCGTGTACAACTGCATGCCTTGCTAGGCTCTGCTACAGTTATAAAGAACAGGAAAAAAAGTCAGGTTTATCATTTCAGATGATGTGATCCAGACTAGAACAGTGTAAAAAATACATACCTTCATCGCAAATGTTCTTCCACAGCCTGGATAATCACAAGAGAAAGGCTTTTTCTCCTCATGAAAAGAGAGAATGTGGCTTTGAAGGTTAAATACAGTTGTATAAGTTCTCCCACATCCTTCTTTTGGGCATCTGCAGACCTCCCTCTCGGCAGCATGTATTTTTTGATGCTGCTTGAGGTAATCTTTCCTTTTAAGAATTTTGTTACACTCACTGCAAACAATTGTGTCTGAGTGGGAGAGAAACAGGCAAAGCATAAATTAATAGCTTCTTACAGAAGCTCAGAATCAAACCTTAGTAGTCCTCTAGAACAGTGCTAAAATCCACACAAAATGCAAGGAATTCAGATTGGAAGAGAATAATGCAGTATGAATTATCCAGATCCAAAATCCTACATTATACAAGTTCTCATTAACTTGATCACAAAACAAAGTTAGTACACTGAGCAGCATTTCGATCAGTGAAACATCTAGCCAGAGCAACACCATTTTACCAATGAAGTGTTAATAAACAAGTTTGTCTGGACACAGTGACAAGTTGATGAAACGAGTTCAGCACTAACCCCTCAAATCAGCAGTTTGTTTCCTGTTTGTATCAAAAGTTCAGTTTGGTTTACTAAATCATTTGGAGTTTACCTGCATGACTTTCTTTATTATGTTTCAGAAGCTCTGACCAAGTTTTTCCAGTATATGAGCAGTTTTCTTTCTTGCATGCATAGCCTGTTGGACAGGACAGATGTTTACAATCACAAAGGTTCTGCAAACAGAGTCCAATTTTTCAAGGGGGAACTCTACTTCTAGCATTTGGAAATTAAAGGCCAGCATTCCTCCTCCCATCCTGCAACCCCCACAAATTAGAACACGAGAACATACTAACAGTTTTGAGGAAGAAACCGTGTATCACTCACACAAGTTGTCCGGAGAGGCTGTGGAATCCCTACCCCGAGAACCATTCAAAACTTGACTGGCTGCAGTCCTCAGCAACCTGGTCTAACTGACCCCACCTTGAGCAGGGAGTTGGACCAGATGACCTCCAGACCCCCAGAGGTCCTTTCCAACCCAAATGATTTTATGAAAATCTCTTCTTGCTTCAGTAAAACTATTTCCTCACCAGCCATTCACTTTCACTCAAATAGATTAAAATAACTGTAATATTATTACTATTCAAATATGTATATTACATATTAAACCACATTCTTGACCATACAGTAATATTCCAGTCTAAAGAAACTCTACCATTCTATCAGGCAGACAGAATGTTTTTTAAATGAACCACAGAAAGTCAATACTATTTAAATCCCAGGACTGGAAAAATCAAACAACTATGAAAAAGTCCCTGTCTTAAGAAAGGAACACAATACAAATCCCAGCTTTTTGCATACTCTTCCTAGTCTCCTGGGTTTGTTGGTTTATTTCTAGCACCGGGAAACAGGTTAGCTGTCAATCATACCGAAAGAATGGACAGGAGTGTAGCAGGATTAGCTCAAACATACATGACCAGCTCCTGACAATTCCACTTAAATACCTTTCACATAGGTACATTAATAACTTCAAACAATGCAAGTCTACATGGTTTTTCCAAGGCTCCATAGGAAACCTACTGCAGAACTGGCAACTGATCCTAACCTCTGGAGGTCTAGGATAGTGCCTTAACCATTAGCCCATCTCCAGCAGATGGATTATTGACAAGGAGGCACATTAGGAAAATAAATTACGGAAGGCATCCCAAGCTCTGTTCAGCCTGCCACAAGTACACTCTAACTGAACACTGCAACGCCTTGCAACTGTATCCCACCTGACTATTCAAACCGGATGTTCTTGTTTTGTCTGACTGGATTGCTAGTCCCAGAACACTTTCATGTCTGCTGTACTTCCCTGCCTACTCTATGGACTGGAAGAACACCTTTTTCCTTTGCTAAAATGTAACTAAAGCAAGAAGAAAAACTGTATTACCTTCATGTATCTTTTCGTGCCGCTTTAGATGACTTGGGGTAGAAAAGCACTTTCCACATCCTTCATTATTACATCTAGGTATAAAATACACTGGTTTAATTTCTTTCACTGCATCCACATATTTTTTGTTCTTCAAGTCAAGAACAATTAAAGTGGACAAAGTAATCCAAGCTTCCCTTTATTATAATAGAAAATGAAGGGATTAAGTGATTTGTACAGATCTAGCAAAGCGGCAGCAGAACACCAACAGCATTTTTGTGCCTGTCACACAGCCATACTAGTGCACTTAAGTGGAACACTCCTGTTAAGTGTGTTCCACCTGTAAGAAACACAAGACTAAACTTTGCTTTCATCAGATCTATACGGATGTGTCCTGTAAAGAATGGAATCATAGATTCACAGCTGCTCAGATTGGTGTCCAAGCCTCTCACCTTTTTTAAGGTACTACTCACTTGAGTGTTAGCCACATCACTCTTTTTTACTGGAAAACAGAGGTAGCTGCATTTTTCATTACCCTGCAAGCTCTTAAGCTTGTATTTCAGACTGTTTGAACTAGAAACTGGGGGTCTTTTTGTTATTTTTCCTGTGAACCTGTAATAAACCCATAGAAAACATCTGGAACGCTAAGTTGCAGAGCACCAAGGAACACAGACTACTGAGCAAAGAACTTGCACAAGAAATGTACTTGCAGCCACAACTACAAATCCATTCCACTTTTGGGTTTTTTTCTTTTTTTAAATGCTACATTAAGGAAAAGGTTGAGAAAAGGCTCCTGTTTTCATCTACAGCGTTTATGGAATTGTTAAAGTTCATTATTAAAATTATCCACCTACTTGAAGGGAGGGTCATTGGTGTGGTAACACTGATGAACTTTAAGTTGTTGATGCTTCCTGAAAGACTTGTTACAGCCTTCAAAGTCGCACTATTTAGGAAATTAAGTTATCATTAGAGACCAAACAACAAAAGCCCAGTCCACACGTGCTTGCTGAAATCCCAATCACAGTATTTGAACTCATCCAAGTACTGCACAAGAACAAGCTGAAGATAGATACACAAAAAGGAGCTTGTTCAGTCTCCACTTTGTGGTATCAAAGGTAATTACTCACCACATATTGCCTTTTCTGATTCTGATGCTTGCGCTCAATGTGCTTCTTTAAGTTTGATTTTGTTCGGAATTTCTCATTGCAGCCATCAGCTGTGCACCTACAAATGAACTACATTATTATCACTCCCAAACAGTGATTTGCTTCATAGGCAGGTACAGAAATTGCTGGACAAGAATACACAGAGAATGACTGAAAGTCAACCCAAACATAAAAATTTGCCTTAACAACACAAAAAGACAAGCTAAGTTACAATCAAAAGCCACAGGAAAATACATTAGAAGAGATTGTTAATAAAGCATGCAGGAATTCCTATCTCCTAATGCATGACATGCAGGTATTAAAAGCTTAGTAATAGGAAATAACTGCCCTTCCTTCTTTGAATTCTGTATTCTTGGGAGAGATCTGCCCATTCCCATTATGGATCATGGCCAGATAGGAGGCTTTAGGCTGCTATTTCCCACAGATCTCACCCTGTGTGCGCACTGTTAAGCAGCACTCACAGTACCAGAGCTAGGTGTGCGCACTGCACTACCCACACATCAGTTTCAACTCCCCTTCCGTAAGGACAAGCGTAATCCGGTTTAAGATGTAAAAATGCGGCCTTACTCGAACGGCTTTTCCCCGGTGTGCGTAAGAATGTGTCGAGCGCGGTGGAAGTCTCTGGTGAAGCCTTTACCGCAGCCGTCGTAAGGGCAAACATACGGCCTCTGAGACCGGAGCGGGAAAGAGGAAGGAGGGAGGGCCGGTCAGAGGCGGCAGAAGACCGCTACGGGCCTCGCCTGCTTCCGGGCGGCTCCTTCAGCACCACACCTGCGGTTGCGGGTACCCCAGGGGGTGAACCGGGCT